>NW_024748896.1:0-48010 GCF_018991925.1 Homarus americanus
TAGTTACGTATTGTTTAGATACTGCACATGATGTTACTGTCTACTTTAAATGTATCATCAGTTCTCTGAGCATGTAAGCTTTGGTCTTGGCGGGAGGTGTAGTGAGGGGTTGTCAGACCACAGCTTACATCTCAGAAACTCCAGTCTGACCGGACATTAGCCGAGGGCAAAAGTATAGGGTAACTCTGCGGTTGACCAAGGATTGTAAACCAACTAGCTCCCCCTCCCATGTCACACATGTAAGAAGGCACCAGCCGACTCTCTCCCAATATACAATAACCTACACCGCAGAAAGAAGTCCAGACCTGACCTCACAATTAGCCAGGTCACTTGTAACCCTTGGAGCCCAACTCAAGGCCTCTCGTGTTACACGGCCCCACCTGACGACTTCTCCTTACATCTCAGAAACTCCAGTCTGACCCGACGTTTGGGAAGTCAAGTGTAGGGGAACTCTCACGGTTGCTCTCCCAATATACACATGGCCCCACCTGATGACTTTCCCAGATAGTTCTGAAAAGTCCAGGCCTGACCGCACATTTGCGGGGTCAAATGTAAAGAGACCCTTCGCCGCCCCCCAGGCCAGCTGAACCTGACGGCTCGCTTCCCAATATATAGGACGTCCTGGTCCTCCCTCGAGGATTGGCAGAGAAGCAGTTGTCTTGTAACAAGGTGGCCAGCTACGACACCACTAGTGCTGCTCCAGCGAAGTCAGGGCCGGAGGCAAGCCGCCTCCGGTCAGGACCGAGACTTCCCTCCGGTGTCCCAGCTAAGCAGGCGCCCTCCCGACACCAGTGGTCCCGCTACGCAGACTACCTGCTAGGCCTCCCCTAGGTCACGTGAGTGTTTGTCAGAGCTTTCCATGGGATGAGTTACCTACGTGGGAAGTGTATTCATTTCATGTTCGTGTCCGAGAATCAGAGTGTCTAGTAACGTAATATGATGTCCTAGTAACGTAAACATAATGTCCTAGTAACTTCAATAGAAGGTGTTATTAATGTGTCCATGTCATGTTCCTAATTAATAAAGAGTTGTAACGAAGCAGTGTTTGAGAAGTCGCCCTTAAGACGTAATAGAAGTGTATTGACGTATAAGATACGATAAGTGTACTGACAGTGTAAATAACTATCACGGCCACGCTACCAAAGTCTTCCTCTCTTTATACTCTTATACTATCAATATTCTACCTATATGTAATCTTCTTCTCGTGAGTTTTGTCTCATTACAAAATCCAGATCAACTAACCTATATAAATGCAGATACACCTTATCTATATAAATGCAGATACACCTAATCTATATAATTGCAGATACAACTAACCTATAAAAAATCAGATACACCTAATCTATATAAAAGCATGTACACCTAATCTATATAAATGCAGATACACCTAATCTATATAAATGTAGATACACCTAATGTATATAAATTCAGATACACATAATCTATATAAATGCAGATACACCAAATCTATATAAATTTAGATACAACTAACCTATATAAATGCAAGTATACCTAATCTATATAAATGCTTATACACCTAATCTATATAAATGCAGATACACCTAATCTATATAAATTCAGATACAACCATTCTATATAAATGCACGCACACCTAATCTATATAAATGCTGATACACCTAATCTATATAAATGCAAATGCCGCTAATCTATGTAAATGCACATACACGTAATTTATATGAATGCAGATACACCTAATCTATATAAATGCACATAAACCTAATCTATATAAATGCAGATACACCTAATCCATTTAAATGCAAATACAGCTAATCTATATTAATGTTCGTACACCTAATCTATATAAATGCAGATTCACCTAATCCATATATGTGCAGATACAACTAACCTTTATAAATGCAGATACACCTAATCTATATAAATGCAGATACACCTAATCTATATAAATGCAAATACAGCTAATCTATATAAATAAACGTAAACCTAATCTATATAAATTCAGATACACCTAATCTATATAAATTCAGATACACCAAATCTATATAAATTTAGATACAACTAACCTATATAAATGCAGATACACCTATTCTATATAAATGCAAGTACACCTAATCTATATAAAGGCAGATACACCTAATCTATATAAATTCAGATACAACCATTTTATATAAATGCACGTACACCTAATCTATATAAATGCACGTACACCTAATCTATATAAATGCACGTACACCTAATCTATGTAAATGCACATACACGTATTCTATATAATTTCACATACACCTAATCTATATAAATGCAGATACAACTAACCTATATAAATGCAGAGAACCCTAATCTATATAAATGTTGATTCACCTAATCTATATAAATGCAGATACAAATAACCTATATTAATGCAGATACCCCTAATCTGTATAAATGCAGATACACCAAATCTATATAAATGTAGATACAACTAACCTATATAAATGCACGTACACCTCATCTATATAAATGCAGATACACTTAATCTATATAAATGCAGATACACCTAATCTATATAAATTACGATACACCCAATCTATATAAATGCAAGTACACCTAATCTTTATAAATGCACACACACCTAATCTATATAAATGTAGATACACCTAATCTATATAAATTCAGATACACCTATTCTATATAAATGCAGATACACCAAATCTATATAAATTTAGATATAACTACCCTATATAAATGCAAGTACACCTAATCTATATAAATGCAGATACACCTAATCTATATAAATGCAGATACAACTAACCTATATAAATGCAGATACACCTTATCTATACAAATGCAGATACACCTAATCTATAAAATGCAATTATAGCACGTATACCTAATCTATATAAAAGAAGATACACCTAATCTATATGAATGCAGACACACCTAATCTATATAAATGCAGATACCTAATCTATATAAATGCAGATACGACTAACCTATATAAATGCACGTACACCTAATCTATATGAATGCAGATAAGACTTAATCTATATAAATGCCGATACACCTATTCTATATAAATGCACGTACACCTAATCGATATAAATGCAGATAAACCTAATTTATATAAACGCAGATACACCTAATCTATATAAATGCAAATACAGCTAATCTATATAAATGCACGTAAACCTAATCTATATAATTGCAGATACACCTAATCTATATAAATGCAGATACACCTAATCTATATAAAGTCAGATACACCTAATCTAGATAAATCCAGATCCACCTAATCTATATAAATGCAGATACACCAAATCTATATAAATGTAGATTCAACTAACCTATATAAATGCACGTACACCTATTCTACATAAATGCAGATACACTTAATCTATATAAATGCAGATATACCTAATCTATATATATGCAGATACACCTAATCTATATAAATGCAGTTACACCAAATCTATATAAATGCAAATACAGCTAATCTATATAAATGCACGTTCACCTACTCTACATAAATTGAGATACACCTGATCTATATAAATGTTGATTCACCAAATCTATATAAATGCAAATACAGCTAATCTATATAAATGCAGATACAACTAACCTATATAAATGCAGATAACCCTAATCTATATAAATGTTGATTCACCTAATCTATATAAATGCAGATACACCTACAGTAATCTTATAAATGCAGATATAACTAACCTATATAATTGCGCGTACACCTCATCTATATAAATGCAGATAAGACCTAGTCTATATAAATGCCGCTACACCTAATCTATATAAATGTACGTACACTTAATCGATATAAATGCAGATACACCTAATCTATATAAATACACCTACTCTATATAAATACAAATACAGCTAATCTATATAAATGCACGTAAACCTAATCTATATAATTGCAGATACACCTAATCTATATAAATGCAGATACACATATTCTATATAAATTCAGATACACCTAATCTATATAAATGCACCTACACCTAATCTATATGAATGCAGATACACTAAATCTATATAAATGTAGATAAACCTAATCTATATAACGGCAGATACACGTAATCTATATAATTGCAGATACACCTAATCTATATAAATGCAGATAAAACTAACGTATATAAATGCAGATACACCTTATCTATATAAATGCAGATACACTTAATCTATATAAATGCAAATACAGCTAATCTATAAAAATGCAAGTACACCTAATCTATATAAATGCAGATAAAACTAACGTATATAAATGCAGATACACCTTATCTATATAAATGCAGATTCAACTAATCTATATAAGTGTAGATACAACTAACCTTTATAAATGCACATACACCTAATCTATATAACTGCAGATACACCTAATCTATATAAATGCAAATACAGCTAATCTATATATAATGCACGTACACCAAATCTATATAAATGCAGATACACCTAATCAACATTAAAGGAGATACACCTGATCTATATAAATGATGATTCACCTAATCTATATAAATGCAGATACACCTGATCTATATGAATGCAGATACAGCTAATCTATATAAATGCAGATTACACGTAATCTATATAAATGGAGGAACACCTAATGTTTTAAATGCAGATACACCTAATGTATATAAATGCAGATACACCTAATCTATCTAAATGAAGATACACCTAATCTATATAAATGCAGTTATACCTAATCAACCTAAATGCAGATACACCTAATCTATATAAATGCAAGCACACCTAATCTATTTAAATGCAGATACTCCTAATTTTTGTAAATGCTGATACACCTAATCTATATAAATGCATATACACCTAATCTAAAATAATGCATATAAACCTAATCTATATAAATGCATATACCCCTAATCTATACAAATGCTGATACACCTAATCTATATAAATGCAAATACCGCTAATCTTTGTAAATGCACATACACGTAATCTATATAATTGCAGATACACCTAATCTATATAAATGCAGCTACAACTAACCTATATAAATGCACATACACCTTATCTATGTAAATGCAGATACACCTAATGTATATAAATGCAATTACAGCTAATCTATATAAATGCACGTACACCTAATCTATATAAATGCAGATACACCTAGTCGATATAAATGCAGATACACCTAATCTATATAAATGCAGAGAAGACCTAATTTATATAAATGAAGATACAACTAACCTATATAAATGCAGAAAACCCTAATCTATATAAATGTTGATTCACCTCATTTATATGAATGCAGATACACCTACAGTAATCTTATAAATGAAGATACAACTAACTTATAAAAATGAACGTACACCTTACACCTAATCTATATAAATGCATACACCTAATCTATATAAATGCAGATACACCTAAGCTATATAAATGCGAATACAGCTAAGCCATATAAATGAGGATACACCTAATGTATATAAATGCAGATACACCTAAGCTATATAAATGCAGATACACCTAAGCTATATAAATGCAAATACAGCTAATCTATATAAATGAGGATACACCTAATGTATATAAATGCAGATACACCTAATGTATATAAATGCAGATACACCTAAGCTATATAAATGCAGATACACCTAAGCTATATAAATGCAAATACAGCTATTCTATATAAATGAGGATACACCTAAGCTATATAAATGCAGATGCACCTACTCTATATAAATGCAGATACACCTAAGCTATATAAATGCAGATACACCTAAGCTATATAAATGCAGATACACCTAAGCTATATAAATGCAGATACACCTACTCTATATAAATGCAGATACACCTAATCTATACAAATGCAGATACACCTAATCTATATAAATGCAGATATACCTAAGCTATATAAATGCAGATGCACCTAATCTATGTGAATTCCGATGCACCTAATCTATATAAATGCAAATACAGCTAATCTATATAAATGCGGATACAACTAATGTATATAAATGCAGATAGAGCTAATCAATATTAATGTTGATACACCTAGTAAATATAAATTCAGATACACCTCATCTATATAATTGCAGATATATCTAATATGTATAAAAGCATATACACCTAATATATATAAATGAAGAAACACTTAATCTGTATCAATGCAGATACACCTAATCTATATAAATGCAGTTACACATAATCTATGTCAATGTAGATACACCTAATCTATGTAAATGAAGATAAACCTAATCTATATAAATGCAAATACACCTACTCTATATAAATGCAGATACACCTAATCTACATACATGCAGATACACCTAATCTATATAAATGAAGATAAACCCAATCTATATAAATGCAGATACACCTAAGCTCTATAAATGCAATTAAACCTAATCTATGTAAATTCAGATAAACCTAATCTATGTTAATTCCGATAAACCTAATCTATATAAATGCAGATACACCAAATCTATATAAATGCAGATACAACTAATCTATATAAATGCAAATACAGCTAATCTATATAAATGAGGATACAACTAATGTATATAAATGCAGATAGAGCTAATCTATATAAATACAGATAGAGCTAATCAATATTTATGTCTAGTATAACAAAGTCCCCTGAACGAGTATAACAAAGTCCCCTCAACGAGTATAACAAAGTCTCCTGGTCGATTCTAACAAAGCCCCCTCATCGAGTATAAAAAAGTCCCCTTATCGAGTATAACAAAGTCCCCTGGTCGAGTATAACAAAGTCCCCTGATCGAGTATAACAAAGTCCCCTGGTCGAGTATAACAAAGTCCCCTGATCGAGTATAATAAAGCCCCCTATTCAAGTATAACAAAGCCCCCTCGTCGAGTATAACAAAGCCCCCTCGGCGAGTATAACAAAATACCGTGGTCGAGTATAACAAAGTCCCCTGATCGAGTGTAACAAATTCCCTGGTTGACTATAACAAAGGCCCCTGGTCGAGTAAAACAAAGTCCCCTGTTTGATTATAAGAAAGTCCCCTGATCGATTATAATAAAGCCCCCTATTCAAGTATAACAAAGCCCCCTCGTCGAGTATAACAAAGCCCCCTCGGCGAGTATAACAAAATACCCTGGTCGAGTATAACAAAGTCCCCTGATCGAGTGTAACAAATTCCCTGGTTGACTATAACAAAGGCCCCTAATCGAGTATAACAGAGTCTCCTGGTCGAGTATATCAAAGCCCCCTGATCGAGTATTACAAAGTCCACTGATGGAGTATAACAAAGTTCCCTGATCGAGTATAACAAAGGCCCATGATTAGGTATAACAAAGGCCCCTGATTAAGTATTACAAAGTCCCCTGATCGAGTATAACAAAGTCCCCTGATCATGTATAACAAAGTCCCCTGATCGCGTATATCAAATCCCCCTGGTCGAGTATAACAAGGGCCCCTAATCGAGTATAAGAAAGTCTCCTTGTCGAGTATAACCAATGCCTCTAATCGAGTATAACAAAGCCCCCTGGTCGAGTATAACACAGTCCCCTGGTAGAGTATAACAAAGTCCCCTGGTCGAGTCTAACAAGGCCCCTGATCGAGTCTAACAAAGGCCCCTGTTCGAGTATAACAAAGGCCCATGATCGACTATAACAAAGGCCCCTGGTAGAGTATAACAAAGTCTCCTGGTCGAATATAACAAAGACTCCTGATGGAGTATAACAAAGTCCCCTGAACGAGTATAACAAAGTCCCCTGATCGAGTATAACAAAGCCCCTGATCGAGTCTAGCAAAGGCCCCTGATCGTGTATAACAAATTCCCTGATCGAGTATCACAAAGTCCCCTGATCGAGTATGACAAAGGCCCCTGGTCGACTATAACAAAGGCCCCTTTTCGAGTATAACAATGCCTCCTGATGGAGTATAACAAAGTCCCCTGATCGAATATATCAAAGTCCCCTGATCGAGTATAACAAAGTCCCCTGATCGAGTATAACAAAGGCCTCTCATCAGGTATAACAAAGGTCCCTCATTGAGTATAAGAAAGTCCCCTGATCGAGTATAACAAAGTCCCCTGATCGAGTAAAACAAAGCCCCCTTACTGAGTATAACGAAGTCCCCTGATCGAGTAAAACAAAAATCCCTGGTCGAATATAACAAAGTCCTCTGATCGAGTATAACAATGTCCCCTGATGGAGTATTACAAAGTCCTCTGATCGAGTATAACAAAGTCCCCTCATTGAGTATAACAAAGGCCCCAGATCAACTATAACAAAGGCGACTAATCGAGTATAACAGAGTCTCCTGGTCGAGTATATCAAATTTCCTGATCGAGTATTACAAAGTCCACTGATCGAGTACAACAAAGTCCCCTGATCGAGTATAACAAAGGCCCATGATCGAGTATAACAAAGTCTCCTGGTCGAGTATATCAAAGTCCCCTCATCATGTATAACAAAGTCCCCTGATCGAGTATGAAAAAGTCCCCTGATCGAATATAACAAAGGCCCCTGATTAGGTATAACAAAGGCCCCTGAACGAGTATAACAAAGCCCCCTTGTCGACTATAACAAATTCCCCTGGTAGAGTATAACAAAGTTCCCTGATCGAGTATAACAAAGTCCCCTGTTCGAGTATAGCAAAGGCCCCTGGTCCACTATAACAAAGCCTCGTGATCGAGTATTACAAAGTCCCCTGATCGAGTCTAACAAAGGCCCCTGATCGAGTATAACAAAGCCCCCTGGTCGAGTATAACAAAGTCCACTGGTAGAGTATAACAAAGTCACCTGATCGAGTATAACAAAGGCCCCTTATCGAGTAGAACAAAGCCCGCTAATCAAGTATAACAAAGCCCCCTCGTCGAGTATAACAAAGCCCCCTCGTCAAGTATAACGAGTCCCCTGGTCGAATATAAGAAAGTCCCCTGATCGAGTATAACAAAGTCCCCTTTTCGAGTATAACAAATTCCCTGGTCGACTATAACAAACGCCCCTTGTCGAGTATAACAAAGTCCCCTGATCGTGTATAACAAAGGCCCATGATCGAGTATAACAAAGTCTCCTGGTCGAGAATATCAAAGTCCCCTCATCGTGTATAACAAAGGCCCCTGATCGAGTATGACAAAGTACCCTGATCGAGTATAACAAAGGCCCCTGATTAGGTATAACAAAGGCCCCTGAGCGAGTATAACAAAGCCCCCTTGTCGACTATAACAAATTGTCCTGGTAGAGTATAATATAGTTCCCTGATCGAGTATAACAAAGGCACCTGGTCGACTATAACAAAGGCCCCTGTTCGAGTATAACAAAGTCCCCTGGTCGAATATAACAAAGCCTCCTGTTCGAGTATTACAAAGTCCCCTGATCGAGTATAACAAAGTCCCCTGAACGAGTATAACAAAGTCCCCTGATCGAGTTTAACATAGCCTCTGATCGAGTCTAACAAAGGCCCCTGATCGAGTATAACAAAGCCCTCTGGTCGAGTATAACAAAGTCCCCTGGTGGAGTATAACAAAGTCACCTGATCGAGTATGGCAAAGTCCCCTGTTCGAGTATAACAAAGGCCAATGGTCGACTATAACAAAGGCCCCTGGTCGAATATAACAAAGTCCCCTGATCGAGTATAACAAAGGCCCATGATCGAGTAGAACAAAGCCCACCTAATCAAGTATAACAAAGCCCCCTCGTCGAGTATAACAAAGCCCCCTCGTCAAGTATAACGCAGTCCCCTGTTCGAGTATAACAAATTCCCTGGTCGACTATAACAAACGCCCCTTGTCGAGTATAACAAAGTTCCCTGATCGACTATAACAAAGTCCCCTGGTCGAATATAACAAAGCCTCCTGATCGAGTATTACAAAGTCCCCTGATCGAGTATAACAAAGTCCCCTGAACGAGTATAACAAAGTCTCCTGATCGAGTATAACATAGCCTCTTATCGAGTCTAACAAAGGCCTTTGGTCGAGTATAACAAAGTCCCCTGGTAGAGTATAGCAAAGTCACCTGATCGAGTATAGCAAAGTCTCCTGTTCGAGTATAACAAAGGCCTCTGGTCGACTATAACAAAGGACCCTTGTCGAATATAACAAAGTCCCCTGCTCGAGTATAGCAAAGTCCCCTGTTCGAGTATAACAAATTCCCTGGTCGACTATAACAAACGCCCCTTGTCGAGTATAACAAAGTTCCCTGATCGAGTATAACAATGTCCCCTGTTCGAGTATAACAAAGGCCCCTAGTCGACTATAACAAAGGCCCCTGCTCGAGTATAACAAAGTCCCCTGGTCGAATATAACAAAGCCTCCTGATCGAGTATTACAAAGTCCCCTGATCGAGTATAACAAAGTCCCCTGAACGAGTATAACAAAGTCTCCTGATCGAGTATAACATAGCCTCTTATCGAGTCTAACAAAGGCCTTTGGTCGAGTATAACAAAGTCCCCTGGTAGAGTATAGCAAAGTCACCTGATCGAGTATATCAAAGTCTCCTGTTCGAGTATAACAAAGGCCTCTGGTCGACTATAATAAAGGACCCTTGTCGAATATAACAAAGTCCCCTGATCGAGTATAGCAAAGTCCCCTGTTCGAGTATAACAAAGGCCCTTGGTCGACTATAACAAAGGCCCTTGGTCGAGTATAACAAAGTCCCCTGATCGAGTATAAGAAAGGCGCCTGATCGAGTAGAACAAAGCCCCCTAATCAAGTATAACATAGCCCCCACGTCGAGTATAACAAAGCCCCCTCGTCAAGTATAACGAAGCCCCATGATCGAGTATAACAAAGTCCCCTGATCGAGTATAACAAAGTCCCCTTTTCGAGTATAACAAAGTCCCCTGATCGAGTATAATAAAGCCCCCTAATCAAGTATAACAAAGCCCCCTCGTCGAGTATAACAAAGCCCCCTCGGCGAGAATAACGAAGTCCCCTGGTCGAGTATAACAAATTCCCTGGTCGACTATAACAAAGGACCATGGTCGAGTATAACAAAGTCCCCTGATCGAGTATAACAAAGTCCTCTGATCGAGTATAACAAAATCCCCTCATCGAGTATAACAAAGGCACCAGATCAACAATAACAAAGGCCCCTAATCGAGAATAACAGAGTCTCCTGGTCGAGTATATCAAAGTCCCATGATCGAGTATTACAAAGTACCCTGATCGAGTATAACAAAGTCACATGATCGAGTATAACAAAGGCCCATGATGGTGTATAACAAAGTCTCCTGGTCGAGTATATCAAAGTCCCCTCATCGTGTATAACAAAGATCCCCTGATCGAGTATAACAAAGTCCCCTGATCGAGTATAACAAAGGCCCCTGATTAGGTATAACAAAGGCCCCTGAAAGAGTAAAACAAAGCCCCCTTGTCGAGTATAACAAATTCCCCTGGTAGAGTATAACAATGTCCCCTGATCGAGTATAACAAAGTCCCCTGATCAAGTATGACAAAGGCCCCTGGTCGACTATAATAAAGGCCCTTGATCGAGTATAACAAAGTCCCCTGATCGAGTATAAGAAAGGCCCCGGGTCGAATATAACAAAGTCTCCTGGTCGAGTATATCAAAATCCCCTGATCGAGTATAACAAAGTCCCCTGATCGAGTATAACAAAGGCCTCTCATCAGGTATAACAAAGGCCCCTCATTGAGTATAACAAAGTCCCCTGATCGAGTAAAACAAAGCCCCCTAACTGAGTATAACGAAGTCTCCTGATCGAGTAAAACATAATTCCCTGGTCGAATATAACAAAGTCCTCTGATCGAGTATAACAATGTCCCCTGATGGAGTATTACAAAGTCCTCTGATCGAGTATAACAAAGTCCCCTCATCGAGTATAACAAAGGCCCCAGATCAACTATAACAAAGGCGACTAATCGAGTATAACAGAGTCTCCTGGTCGAGTTTATCAAAGTTTCCTGATCGAGTATTACAAAGTCCACTGATCGCGTATAAGAAAGTCCCCTGATCGAGTATAACAAAGGCCCATGATCGAGTATAACAAAGTCTCCTGGTCGAGTATATCAAAGTCCCCTCATTGTGTATAAGAAAGTCCCCTGGTAGAGTATAACAAAGTTCCCTGATCGAGTATAACAAAGTCCCCTGTTCGAGTATAGCAAAGGCCCCTGGTCGACTATAACAAAGGCCTCTGTTCAAGTATAACAAAGTCCCCTGGTCGAATATAGCAAAGCCTCCTGATCGAGTATTACAAAGTCCCCTGTTCGAGTAAAACAAAGGCCCCTGTTCGACTATAACAAAGGCCCCTGGTCGAATATAACAAAGTCCCCTGATCGAGTATAACAAAGGCCCCTGATCGAGTAGAACAAAGCTCTCTAATCAAGTTTAACAAAGCTCCCTCGTCGAGTATAACAAAGCTCCCTCGTCAAGTATAACGAAGTCCCCTGGTCGAATATAAGAAAGTCCCCTGATCGAGTATAACAAAGTCCCCTGTTCGAGTATAACAAATTCCCTGGTCGACTATAACAAACGCCCCTTGTCGAGTATAACAAAGTCCCCTGATCAAGTATAACAAACGCCCCTGGTCGAGTATAACAAAGCCCCCTCATCGAGTATAACAAAGTCCAATGATCGAGTATAACAAATGGCCCCAGATCGAGTATAACAAAGACCCCTGATCGAGTATAACAAAGCCCCCTGATCGAGTATATCAATGTCCCCTGATCGAGCATAACCAAGGCCCCAGATCATCTATAACAAAGGCCCCTAATCGAGTATAACAGAGTCTCCTGGTCGAGTTTATCAAAGTCCCCTGATCGAGTGTTACAAAGTCCCCTGACCGAGTATAACAAAGTCCCCTGATCGAGTATAACAAAGGCCCATGATCGATTATGACAAAGTCTCCTGGACGAGCATATCAAAGTCCCCTCATCGTGTATAACAAAGTCCCCTGATCGAGTATAACAAAGGCCCCTGATCGAGTAGAACAAAGCTCTCTAATCAAGTTTAACAAAGCTCCCTCGTCGAGTATAACAAAGCCCCCTCGTCAAGTATAACGAAGTCCCCTGGTCGAATATAAGAAAGTCCCCTGATCGAGTATAACAAAGTCCCCTGTTCGAGTATAACAAATTCCCTGGTCGACTATAACAAACGCCCCTTGTCGAGTATAACAAAGTCCCCTGATCAAGTATAACAAACGCCCCTGGTCGAGTATAACAAAGCCCCCTCATCGAGTATAACAAAGTCCAATGATCGAGTATAACAAATGGCCCCAGATCGAGTATAACAAAGACCCCTGATCGAGTATAACAAAGCCCCCTGATCGAGTATATCAATGTCCCCTGATCGAGCATAACCAAGGCCCCAGATCATCTATAACAAAGGCCCCTAATCGAGTATAACAGAGTCTCCTGGTCGAGTTTATCAAAGTCCCCTGATCGAGTGTTACAAAGTCCCCTGACCGAGTATAACAAAGTCCCCTGATCGAGTATAACAAAGGCCCATGATCGATTATGACAAAGTCTCCTGGACGAGCATATCAAAGTCCCCTCATCGTGTATAACAAAGTCCCCTGATCGAGTATAACAAAGGCCCCTGATCGAGTAGAACAAAGCTCTCTAATCAAGTTTAACAAAGCTCCCTCGTCGAGTATAACAAAGCCCCCTCGTCAAGTATAACGAAGTCCCCTGGTCGAATATAAGAAAGTCCCCTGATCGAGTATAACAAAGTCCCCTGTTCGAGTATAACAAATTCCCTGGTCGACTATAACAAACGCCCCTTGTCGAGTATAACAAAGTCCCCTGATCAAGTATAACAAACGCCCCTGGTCGAGTATAACAAAGCCCCCTCATCGAGTATAACAAAGTCCAATGATCGAGTATAACAAATGGCCCCAGATCGAGTATAACAAAGACCCCTGATCGAGTATAACAAAGCCCCCTGATCGAGTATACAATGTCCCCTGATCGAGCATAACCAAGGAGATCATCTATAACAAAGGCCCCTAATCGAGTATCAAGCCAAGAGATCATCTTAAAGGCCCCTAATCGAGTATAACAGAGTCTCCTGGTCGAGTTTATCAAAGTCCCCTGATCGAGTGTTACAAAGTCCCTGACCGAGTATAACAAAGTCCCCTGATCGAGTATAACAAAGGCCCATGATCGAGTATGACAAAGTCTCCTGACGAGCATATCAAAGTCCCCTCATCGTGTATAACAAAGTCCCCTGATCGAGTATAACAAAGGCCCCATCGAGTATAACAAAGGGCCCCAGATCGAGTATAACAAAGGCCCCTGATCGAGTATAACAAAGCCCCCTTATCGAGTATAACAAAGTCCCCTGATCGAGTATAACAAAATCCCTGATCGTGTCTAACAAAGGCCCCTGATTGAGTATAACAAAGTCCCCTGATCGAGTATAACAAAGTCCCATGATCGAGTATAACAAAGCCCCCTAACTGAGTATAACGAAGTCCCCTGAGCGAGTAAAACAAAATTCCCTGGTCGATTATAACAAAGTCCTCTGATCGAGTATAACAATGTCCCCTGATCGAGTATTACAAAGTCCTCTGATCGAGTATAACAAAGTCTCCTGGTCGAGTATATCAAAGTCCCCTCATCGTGTATAACAAGGTCCCCTGATCGAGTATGACAAAGTAACCTGATCGAGTATTACAAAGTCCTCTGATCGAGTATAACAAAGTCTCCTGGTCGAGTTTATCAAAGTCCCCTCATCGTGTATAACATAAAGTCTCCCCTGATAGAGTATAACAAAGCCCCCACCTGATCGAGTATAGCAAAGTCCCCTGTTCGAGTATAACAAAGTAACAAGTAGGTCCCCTCGAGTATAACGACTATATCAAAGGCCGCTGGTCGAATATAACAAAGTCCCCTGATCGAGTATAACAAAGGCCCCTGATCGAGTAGAACAAAGACCACCTAATCAAGTATAACAAAGCCCCCTCGTCGAGTATAACAGAGCCCCCTCGTCATATATAACGAAGTCCCCTGGTCGAATATAAGAAAGTTCCCTGATCGAGTATAACAAAGTCCCATGATCGAGTATAACAAAGGCCCATGATCGAGTATAACAAAGTCTCCTGGTCGAGTATATCAAATTCCTCATCTTGTATAACAAAGATCCCCTGATTGAGTATAACAAAGTCCCTTGATCGAGTATAACAAAGGCCCCTGATTAGGTATAACAAAGGCCCCTGAAAGAGTATAACAAAGCCCCCTTGTCGATTATAACAAATTCCCCTGGTAGAGTATAACAAAGTCCCCTGATCGAGTATAACAAAGTCCCCTGATCGAGTATGACAAAGGCCCCTGGTCGACTATAACAAAGGCCCCTGATCGAGTATAACAATGCCCTCTGATGGAGTATAACAAAGTCCCCTGATCGAGTATAACAAAGTCCCTGATCGAGTCTAGCAAAGGCCCCTGATCGAGTATAAGAAAGCCCCCTGGTCGAGTATAACAAAGTCCCCTGGTAGAGTATAACAAAGTCCCCTGATCGAGTATAGCAAAGTCCCCTGTTCGAGTATAACAAAGGTCCTTGGTCGACTAAAACATAGGCCCTTGGTCGAGTATAACAAAGCCCCTTCGTCAAGTATAACGAAGCCCCCTGATCGAGTATAACAAAGTCCCCTGATCGAGTATAACAAAGTCCCCTGGTCGAGTATAACAAAGTCCCCTGATCGAGTATAATAAAGCCCCCTAATCAAGTATAACAAAGCCCCCTCGTCGAGTATAACAAAGCCCCCTCGGCGAGAATAACGAAGTCCCCTGGTCGATTATAACAAATTCCCTGGTCGACTATAACAAAGGAACATGGTCGAGTATAACAAAGATCCCCTGATCGAGTATAACAAATTCCCCTGATCGAGTATAACAAAGGCCCCTGATTAGGTATAACAAAGGCCCCAGAAAGAGTATAACAAAGCCCCCTTGTCGAGTATAACAATTTCCCCTGGTAGAGTATAACAAAGGCCCCTGATCGAGTATAACAAAGTCCCCTGATCAAGTATGACAAAGGCTCCTGGTCGACTATAACAAAGGCCCCTGATCGAGTATAACAAAGTCCCCTGATCGAGTATAAGAAAGGCCCCTAGTCGAATATAACAAAGTCTCCTTGTCGAGTATATCAAAGTCCCCTGATCGAGTATAACAAAGTCCCCTGATCGAGTATAACAAAGGCCTCTCATCAGGTATAACAAAGGCCCCTCATTGAGTATAACAAAGTCCCCTGATCGAGTATAACAAAGTCCCCTGATCGAGTAAACCAAAGCCCCCTAACTGAGTTTAACGAAGTACCCTGATCGAGTAAAACAAAATTCCCTGGTCGAATATAACAAAGTCCTCTGATCGAGTATAACAATGTCCCCTGATGGAGTATTACAAAGACCTCTGATCGAGTATAACAAAGTCCCCTCATCGAGTATAACAAAGGCCCCAGATCAACTATAACAAAGGCGACTAATCGAGTATAACAGAGTCTCCTGGTCGAGTATATCAAAGTCCCATGATCGAGTATTACAAAGTCCCCTGATCGAGTATAGCAAAGTCACATGATCGAGTATAACAAAGGCCCATGATGGAGTATAACAAAGTCTCCTGGTCGAGTATATCAAAGTCCCCTCATCTTGTATAGCAAAGATCCCCTGATTGAGTATAACAAAGTCCCTTGATCGAGTATAACAAAGGCCCCTGATTAGGTATAACAAAGGCCCCTGAACGAGTATAACAAACCCCCCTTGTCGACTATAACAAATTCCCCTGGTAGAGTATAACAAAGTCCCCTGTTCGAGTATAGCAAAGGCCCCTGGTCGACTATAACAAAGGCCCCTGTTCGAGTATAACAAAGTCACCTGGTCGAATATAACAAAGCCTCCTGATCGAGTATTACAAAGTCCCCTGATCGAGTCTAACAAAGGCCCCTCATCGAGTATAACAAAGCCCCCTGGTCGAGTATAACAAAGTCCCCTGGTAGAGTATAATAAAGTCACCTGATCAAGTATAGCAAAGTCCCCTGTTCGAGTATAACAAAGGCCCCTGGTCGACTATAACAAAGGCCCCTGGTCGAATATAACAAAGTCCCCTGATCGAGTATAACAAAGGCCCCTGATCGAGTAGAACAAAGCCCGCTAATCAAGTATAACAAAGCCCCCTCGTCGAGTATAACAAAGCCCCCTCGTCAAGTATAACGAAGTCCCCTGGTCGAATATAAGAAAGTCCCCTGATCGAGTACAACAAAGTCCCCTGTTCGAGTATAACAAATTCCCTGGTCGACTATAACAAACGCCCCTTGTCGAGTATAACAAAGGCCCCTGGTCGACTATAACAAAGGCCCCTTTTCGAGTATAACAAAGTCCCCTGATGGAGTATAACAAAGGCCTCTCATCGAGTATAACAAAGGGCCCCAGATCGAGTATAACAAAGACCCCTGATCGAGTATAACAAAGCCCCCTGATCGAGTATAACAAAGTCCCCTGATCAAGCATAACCAAGGAACCCAAATCAACTATATTAAAGGCCCCTAATCGAGTATAACAGAGTCTCCTGGTCGAGTATATCAAAGTCCCCTGATCGAGTGTTACAAAGTCCCCTGATCGAGTATAACAAAGTCCCCTGATCGAGTATAACAAAGTCCCCTGAACGAGTATAACAAAGTCCCCTGATCGAGTATAACAAAGCCCCTGATCGAGTCTAGCAAAGGCCCCTGATCGAGTATAACACAGCCCCCTGGTCGAGTATAACAAAGTCCCCTGGTAGAGTATAACAAAGTCCACTGATCGAGTATAGCAAAGTCCCCTGTTCGAGTATAACAAAGTCCCCTGAACGAGTATAACAAAGTCCGCTGATCGTGTATAACAAAGCCCCTGATCGAGTCTAGCAAAGGCCCCTGATCGAGTATAAGAAAGCCCCCTGGTCGAGTATAACAAAGTCCCCTGGTAGAGTATAACAAAGTCCACTGATCGAGTATAGCAAAGTCCCCTGTTCGAGTATAACAAAGGTCCTTGGTCGACTAAAACAAAGGCCCTTGGTCGAGTATAACAAAGTCCCCTGATCGAATATAAGAAAGGCCCCTGATCGAGTAGAACAAAGCCCCCTAATCAAGTATAACAAAGCCCCCTCGTCGAGTATAACAAAGCCCCTTCGTCAAGTATAACGAAGCCCCCTGATCGAGTATAACAAAGGCCCATGATCGAGTATAACAAAGTCCCCTGGTCGAATATAAGAAAGTCCCCTGATCGAGTATAACAAAGTCCCCTGTTCGAGTATAACAAATTCCCTGGTCGACTATAACAAACGCCCCTTGTCGAGTATAACAAAGGCCCCTGGTCGACTATAACAAAGGCCCCTGTTCGAGTATAACAAAGTCCTCTGATCGAGTTTAACAAAGGCCTCTCATCGAGTATAACAAAGGGCTCCAGATCAACTATAACAAAGGCCCCTAATCGAGTATAACAGAGTCTCCTGGTCGAGTATATCAAAGTCCCCTGATCGAGTGTTACAAAGTCCCCTGATGGAGAATAACAAAGTCCCCTGATCGAGTATAACAAAGGCCCATGATCGAGTATATCAAAGTCTCCTGGACGAGCATATCAAAGTCCCCTCATCGTGTATAACAAAGTCCCCTGATTGAGTATAACAAAGGTCCCTCATCGAGTATAACAAAGGGCCCCAGATCGAGTATAACAAAGCCCCCTTATCGAGTATAACAAAGTCCCCTGATCGAGTATAACAAAATCCCTGATCGAGTCTAACAAAGGCCCCTGATTGAGTATAACAATGTCCCCTGATCGAGTATAACAAAGGCCCCTGGCCTAATATAACAAAGTCTCCTGGTCGAGTATATCAAAGTCCCCTGACCTAGTATAACAAAGTCCCCTGTTCGAGTATAACAAAGTCCCCTGATCGAGTATAACAAAGCCCCCTAATTGAGTATAACGAAGACCCCTGATCGAGTAAAACAAAGTCCCCTGGTCGAATATAACAAAGTCCTCTGATCGAGTATAACAAAGTCCCCTCATCGAGTATAACAAAGTCCCCTGATCGAGTATAACAGAGGGCCCTGATTAGGTATAACAAAGGCCCCTGAATGAGTATAACACAGCCCCCTTGTCGAGTATAACAAACTCCCCTGTTCGAGTATAACAAAGGCCCCTGGTCGAATATAACAAAGGCCCCTGGTAGAGTATAACAAAGTCCCCTGATCGAGTATAACAAAGTCCCCTCGTCGAGTATAACAAAGTCCCCTGATCGAGTATAATAAAGCCCTTTAATCAAGTATAACAAAGCCCCCTCGTCGAGTATAACAAAGCCCGCTCGGCGAGTATAACGAAGTCCCCTGGTCGAGTATAACAATTTCCCTGGTCGACTATAACAAAGGACCATGGTCGAGTATAACAAAGTCCCCTGATCGAGTATAACAAAGTCCTCTGATCGAGTATAACAATAATCCCCTCATCGAGTATAACAAAGGCCCCAGATCAACAATAACAAAGGCCCCTAATCGAGAATAACAGAGTCTCTTGGTCGAGTATTACAAAGTCCCCTGATCGAGTATAACAAAGTCCCCTGAACGAATATAACAAAGTTCTCCTGATCGAGTGTAACATAGCCTCTGATCGAGTCTAACAAAGGCCCCTGATCGAGTATAACAAATCCCCCTGGTCGAGTATAACAAAGTCCCCTGGTAGAGTATAACAAAGTCACCTGATCGAGTATAGCAAAGTCCCCTGTTCGAGTATAACAAATTCCCTGGTCGACTATAACAAAGGCCCATGGTCGAGTATAACAAAGTCCCCTGATCGAGTAAAACAAAGTCTTCTGATCGAGTATAACAAAATCCCCTCATCCAGTATAACAAAGGCCCCAGATCAACAATAACAAAGGCCCCTATTCGAGAATAACAGAGTCTCTTGGTCGAGTATTACAAAGTCCCCTGATCGAGTATAACAAAGTCCCCTGAGCGAGTATAACAAAGTCTCCTGATCGAGTATAACATAGCCTCTGATCGAGTATAACAAAGGCCCCTGATCGAGTAGAACAAAGACCACCTAATCAAGTATAACAAAGCTCCCTCGTCGAGTATAACAAAGCCCCCTCGTCAAGTATAACGAAGTCCCCTGGTCGAATATAAGAAAGTTCCCTGATCGAGTATAACAAAGTCCCATGATCGAGTATAACAAAGGCCCATGATCGAGTATAACAAAGTCTCCTGGTCGAGTATATCAAAGTCCTTTCATCGTGTATAATAATGATCCCCTGATTGAGTATAACAAAGTCCCTTGATAGAGTATAACAAAGGCCCCTGATTAGTTATAACAAAGGCCCCTGAAAGAGTATAACAAAGCCCCCTTGTCGAGTATAACAAATTCCCTGGTAGAGTATAACAAAGTCCCCTGATCGAGTATAACAAAGTCCCCTGATCGAGTATGACAAAGGCCCCTGGTTGAGTATAACAAAGGCCCCTGATCGAGTATAACAATGCCTCCTGATGGAGTATAACAAAGTCCCCTGATCGAGTATACCAAAGTCCCCTGAACGAGTATAACAAAGACCCCTGATCGAGTATAACAAAGCCCCTGATCGAGTCTAGCAAAGGCCCCTGATCGAGTATAACAAAGCCCCCTGGTCGAGTATAACAAAGTCCCGTGGTAGAGTATAACAAAGTCCCCTGATCGAGTATAGCAAAGTCCCCTGTTCGAGTATAACAAAGGTCCTTGGTCGACTAAAACAAAGTCCCCTGATCGAGTATAAGAAAGGCCCCTGATCGAGTAGAACAAAGCCCCCTAATCAAGTATAACAAAGCCCTTTCGTCGAGTATAACAAAGCCCCCTCGTCAAGTATAACGAAGCCCCCTGATCGAGTATAACAAAGTCCCCTGATCGAGTATAACAAAGTCCCCTGGTCGAGTATAACAAAGTCCCCTGATCGAGTATAAGCCCCCTAATCAAGTATAACAAAGCCCCCTCGTCGAGTATAACAAAGCCCCCTCGGCGAGAATAACGAAGTCCCCTGGTCGATTATAACAAATTCCCTGGTCGACTATAACAAAGGAACATGGTCGAGTATAACAAAGATCCCCTGATCGAGTATAACAAATTCCCCTGATCGAGTATAACAAAATCCTCATCGAGTATATAAATAAAGGCCCCAGATCAACAATAACAAAGGCCCTAATCGAGAATAACAGATCTCTTGGTCGAGTATTACAGTCCCCTGATCGAGTATACCGAAAGTCCCCCTGAACGAATATAACAAAGTCTCCTGATCGAGTATAACATATTCTGATCGAGGCTCCAACAGCCCCTGATCGAGTATAACAGTGCCCCTGGTCGAGTATAACAAAGTCCCCTGGTAGAGTATAACAAAGTCACCTGATCGAGTATAGCAAAGTCCCCTGTTCGGCATAACTAATTCTGGTCGACTATAAATAAAGGCCCATGGCCTGAGTATAACAAAGTCCCTGATCGAGTATAACAAAGTCCTCTGATCGAGTATAACAAAATCCCTCATCGAGTATAACAGTCTCCCCAGATCAACAATAACAAAGGGCCCCTAATCGAGAATAACAACAGTATTCTTGGTCGATTATTTACAAAGCCCCGATCGAGAAGCAACAAAGTCCCCTGAACGAGTATAACAAAGTCTCCTGATCGAGGTATAACATAGCCCCTGATCGAGTATAACAAAGGTCTCGATCGAGTAGAACAAAGACCACCTAATCAAGTATAACAAAGCCTCGTCGAGTATAACAAAGCCCCCTGTCAAGTATAACGCAGTCCCATGGTCGAATATAAGAAAGTTCCCTGATCGAGTATAACAAAGTCCCATGATCGAGTATAACAAAGGCCCATGATCGAGTATAACAAAGTCTCCCTGGTCGAGTATATCACAAAGTCCTTTTCATCGTATAACAACAATCCCCTGATTGAGTATAACAAAGTCCCTTTGATAGAGTATATAACAAAGGCCCCTGATTAGTTATAAATAAAGGCCCCTGGAAAGAGTATAACAAAAGCCCCTTGTCGAGTATAACAAATTCTGGTAGAGCATATAACAAAGTCCTGATCCAGTATAACAAAGTCCCCTGATCGAGTATGACAAAGGCCCCTGGTTGAGTATATAACAAAGGCCCTGATCAAGTATAACAATGCCTCCTGAGGAGTATAAATAAAGTCCCCTGATCGAGTATAACAAAACCCTGAACGAGTATAACAAAGTCCCCTGATCGAGTATAACAATTCCCTGATCGAGTATAACAAAGCCCCTGATCGAGTCTTCCAGCAAAGAAGGCCCTGATCGAGTATAACAAATTCCCTGGTCGACTATAACAAAGGACCATGGTCGAGTATAACAAAGTCCCTGATCGGAGTATAACAAAGTCCTCTGATCGAGTATAACAAAATCCCTCATCGAGTATAACAAGGCACCAGATCAGCACAATAACAAAGGCCCTAATCGAGAATAACAGAGTCTCCTGGTCGGGTATATCAAAGTCCCATGATCGGAGTATTACAAAGTCCCTGATCGAGGTATAACAAAGTCACATGATCGAGTATAACAAAGGCCCATGATGGAGTATAACAAAGTCTCCTGGTCGAGTATATCAAAGTCCCTCATCGTGTATAAAAAGATCCCCTGATCGGGTATAACAAAAGTCCCTGATCGAGTATAACATAGGCCCTGATTAGGTATAACAAAGGCCCTGAAAAGAGTATAACAAAGCCCCTTGTCGAGTATAACATTTCCCCTAGTAAGAGTATAACAAAGTCCCTTGTCGAGTATAACAAAGTCCCTGATCCAGTATGACAAAGGCCCTGGTCGACTATAACAAAGGCCCTGATCGAGTATAACAAAGTCCCCTGATCGAGTATAAAAAGGCCCTGGTCGAATATAACAAAGTGTCCTGGTCGAGTATATCAAAGTCCCCTGATCAAGTATAACAAAGTTCCCTAATCGAGTATAACAAAGGCCTCTCATCATGTATAACAAAGGCCCCTCATTGAGTATAACAAAGTCCCCTGATCGAGTATAACAAAGTCCCATGATCGAGTAAAACAAAGCCCTCTAACTGAGTATAACGAAGTCCCCTGATCGAGTAAAACAAAATTCCCTGGTCGAATATAACAAAGTCCTCTGATCGAGTATAACAATGTCCGCTGATGTAGTATTACAAAGTCCTCTGATCGAGTATAACAAAGTACCCTCATTGAGTATAACAAAGGCCCCTGATTAGGTATAACAAAGGCCCCTGAACGAGTATAACAAAGCTCCCTTGTCGACTATAACAAATTCCCTGTGGTAGAGTATAACAAAGTTCCCTGATCGAGTATAACAAAGTCCCCTGTTCGAGTATAGCAAAGGCCCCTGGTCGACTATAACAAAGGCCCTTGTTCGAGTATAACAAAGTCCCCTGGTCGAATATAACAAAGCCTCCTGATCGAGTATACAAATCCCTGATCGAGTCTAACAAGGCCCCTCTTGAGTATAACAAAGCCCCTGGTCGACTATAACAAGGCCCTGGTCGAATATAACACAGTCCTGATCGAGTATAACAAGACTGATCAGGTAGAACAAAGCCCGCGAATCAAGTATAACAAAGCCCCCTCGTCGAGTATAACAGCCCTCGTCAAGTATAAAGAGTCCCTGGTCGAATATAAGAAAGTTCCCTGTTCGAGTATAACAAATTACCTGGTCGACTATAACAAACGCCCCTTGACGAGTATAACAAGTCCCTGATCAAGTATAACAAACGCCCTTGGTCGAGTATAACAAAGCCCCCTCATCGAGTATAACAAAGTCCCCTGATCGAGAATAACAAAGGCCTCTCATCGAGTATAACAAAGGGCCCCAGATCGAGTATAACAAAGACCCCTGATCGAGTATAACAAAGCCCCCTGATCGAGTATAACAAAGTTCCCTGATCAAGCATAACCAAGGCCCCAGATCAACTATAACAAAGGCCCCTAATCGAGTATAACAGTGTCTCCTGGTCGAGTATATCAAGTCCCTGATCGAGTGTTTCAAAGTCCTTTGATCGAGTATAACAAAGTCCCCTGATCGAGTATAACAAAGGCCTATTATCGAGTATAACAAAGTGTCCTGGACGAGCATATCAATGTCCCCTCATCGTGTATAACAAAGTCCTCTGATTGAGTATAACAAAGGCCCCTCATCGAGTATAACAAAGGGCCCCAGATCGAGTATAACAAAGGCCCTGATCGAGAATAACAAAGCCCCTTATCGAGTATAACAAAGTCCTGATCGAATATAACAAAATCCTGATCGAGTCTAACAAAGGCCCTGATTGAGTATAACAATGTCCCCTGATCGAGTATAACAAAGGCCCTGGCCGAATATAAAGAAATCTCCTGGTCAGAGTATATCAAAGTCCCCTGATCGAGTATAACAAAGTCCCTGATCGAGTATAACAAAGGCCGTGATCGAGTATAACAAAGCCTAATTGAGTATAACGAAGACCCTGATCGAGTAAAACAAAGTCCCTGGTCGAATATAACAAAGTCCTCGGATCGGGTATAACAAAGTCCCTCATCGAGTATAACAAAGTCCCTGATCGAGAGTATAAAGGGCCCTGATTAGGTATAACAAAGGCCCCTGAATGAGTATAACAAAGCGCCCTTGTCGAGTAAAACAAATTCCCCTGGTAAAGTATAACAAAGTCCCCTGATCGAGTATAACAAAGTCCCCTGTTCGGTGTATAACAAAGGCCCCTGGTCGAATATAACAAAGGCCCCTGGTAGAGTATAACAGAGGTCCCTGATCGAGTATAATAAAGCCTCCTAATCAAGAGTATAACAAAGCCCCCTCGTCGAGTATAAAAAGCCCCCCTCGGCGAGTATAACGGAGATCCTGGTCGAGTATAACAAATTCTCTGGTCGACTATAACAAGGCCCATGGTCGGGTATAACAAAGTCCCCTGATCGGTATAACAAAAGTCCTCCTGATCGAGTATAACAAAATCCCCTCATCGAGTATAACAAAGGCCCCAGATCAACAATAACAATGGCCCCTAATCGAGAATAACAGAGTCTCCTGGTCGAGGTATATCAAAGTCCCATGATCGGAGTATTACAAAGTCCCTGATCGGGTATAACAAAAGTCCCATGATCGGGTATAACAAGGTTCATGATCGAGTATAACAAAGTCTCCTGGTCGAGTATATCAAGTCCCTCATCGTGTATAACAAAGATCCCCTGATCGAGTATAAGAACGTCCCTGATCGAGTATTACAAAGGCCCTGATTAGGTATAACAAAGGCCCCTGAAAGAGTATAACAAAGCCCCTTGTAGAGTATAACAAATTCCCTGGTAGAGTATAACAAAGTCCCTGATCGAGGATAACAAAGTCCCCTGATCAAGCATGACAAAAGTCCTGGTCGACTATAACAAAGGCCCTGATCGAGGTATAACAAAAGTCCCTGATCGAGTATAACAAAGGCCCTGGTCGAATATAACAAAGTCTCCTGGTCGAGTATATCCAAGTCCCCTCATCGAGTATATCAAAGTTCCCTGATCGAGTATAACACAGGCCTCTCATCAGGTATAACAAAGGCCCCTCATTGAGTATAACAATGTCCCCTGATCGAGTATAACAAAGTCCCCTGATGGAGTATAACAAAGCCCCCTAACTGAGTATAACGAAGTCCCCTGGTCGAGTAAAACAAAATTCCCTGGTCGAATATATCAAAGTCCTCTGATCGAGTATAACAAAGTCCTCTGATCGAGTATAACAAGTCCCTCGTCAGGTATATCAAGGCCCCAGATCAGCTATAACAAGGGCGACTAATCGGGTATAACAGAGTCTCTTGGTCGGGTATATCAAAGTTTTCTGATCGGGTATTACAAAGTCCCTGATCGAGTATAACAAGTCCCATGATCGAGTATAACAAGGCCCATGATCGAGGTATAATAAAGTCTCTGATCGAGTATGACAAAGTACCCTGATCGAGTATAACAAAGGCCCTGATTAGGTATAACAAAGGCCCTGAACAGGTATAACAAAGCCCCCTTGTGGACTATAACAAATTCCCTGGTAGAGAGTATCACAAAGTTCCTGATCGAGTATAACAAAGTCCCTGTTCGAGTATAAAGGCCCTGGTCGACTATAACAAAGGCCCCTGTTCGAGTATAACAAGTCCCTTGGTCGAATATAACAAAGCCTCCTGATCGAGGTATTACAAAGTCCCTGATCGAGGTATAACAAAGTCCCTGAACGAGTATAACAAAGTCCCTGATCGAGTATAACAAAGCCCTGATCGAGGTCTAACAAAGGCTAATCGAGTATAACAAAGCCCCCTGGTCGTGTATAACAAAGTCTCCTGGTAGAGTATAACAAAGTCACCTGATTGAGTATTGCAAAGTCCCCAGTTCGAGAATAACAAGGCCCTGGTCGACTATAACAAAAGCCCTAGATCAAGTATAACAAAGCCCCCTCGTCGAGTATATCAAAGCCCCTCGTTGAAGTATAAGGAAGTCCCCTGGTCGAATATAAAAGTCCCTGATTGAGTATAACAAAGTCCCCTGTTCGAGTATTACAAATTCCCTGGTCGACTATAACAAAGTCCCCTCATCGAGTTTAACAAAGTCCCCTGATCGAGTATAACAAAGGGCCTGCATCGAGTATAACAAAGGGCCCCAGATCGAGTATAACAAAGACCCGTGATCGAGCATAACAAAGCCCCTGATCAGGTAAAACAAAGTCCCTGATCGAGTATAACAAAAATCCTGATCGAGTCTAACAAAGGCCCCTGATCGAGTATAACAAAGTATCCTGATGGAGTATAACAAAGGCCCCTGGTAGAGTATAACAAAGTCCCCAGATCGAGTATAACAAAGGCCCTTGATCGAGTATAATAAATCCCCCTAATCAAGTATAACAAAGCCCCCTCGTCGAGTATAGCAAAGCCCCCTCGTCTATTATAGCGAAGAAACCCTGATCGAGTATAACAAAGTCCCATGATCGAGTATAACAAAGTCCCCTGGTCGAGTATAACAAAGCCCCCTGATCGAGTATTACAAAGTCTCCTGATCAAGTATAACAAAGTCCCCTGGTCGAGTAAAACAAAGTCCCCTGATCGAGTATAATAAAGCCCCCGTACAAGTATAACAAGCCCTTCGTCGAGTATAACAAAGCCCCCTCGGCGAGTATAACGAAGTCCCTTGGTCGAGTATAACAAAGTTCCATGATCGAGTATAGCAAATTCCCTGGTCGACTATAACAAAGGCCCCTGGTCGAGTATAACAAAGTCCCCTGATCGAGTATAACAAAGTCCTCTGATCGAGTATAACAAAGTCCCCTCATCGAGTATAACAAAGGCCCCAGATCAACTATAACAAAGGCCCCTAATTGAGTATATTAGAGTCTCTTGGTCGAGTATATCAAAGTCCCCTTATCGAGTGTTACAAAGTCCCCTGATCGAGTATAACAAAGTCCCGTGATCGAGTATAACAAAGGCCCATGATCGAGTATAGCAAAGTCTCCTGGTCGAGCATATCAAAGTCCCCTCATCGTGTATAACAAAGTCCCTGATCGAGTATAACAAAGGCCTTTCATCGAGTATAACAAAGGGCCCCCAGATCGAGTATAAGAAAAGGCCCTGATCGAATATAACAAAGCTATCAGAGTATAACAAAGTCCCTGATCAGGTATAAAGGCCCTGGTCATATAACAAATTCTCCTGGTCGGGTATATCAAAGTCCCCTGATCGAGTATAACAAAGTCCCTGATCGAAAGGTATAACAAAGGCCTCTCATCAGGTATAACAAAGGCCCTTCATTGGGTATAACAAAGTCCCTGATCGAGGTATAACAAAGTTCTGATCGAGTATAACAAAAGCCCATAATTGAGTATAACGAAATCCCCTGATCAAGTAAAACAAAGTCCTTGTCCAGATATATCAAATTCCTCTGATCGAGATATAACAAAGGCCCTGATCGAGTATAACAACCCCCTTATCGAGAATAACAAAGTCCCTGATCAGGTATAACAGTCCCTGATCGAGTATTACAAAGTCCTCTGATCGAGTATAACAAGTCCTCACCGAGTACAACAAAGGCCCCAGATCAAATATGTAAGAGGCCCCTAATCGAGTATAGTAGAGTCTCCTGGTCGAGTATATCAAAGTCCCCTGATCGAGTATTATAAAGTCCCCTGATCGAGTATAACAAAGTCCTCTGATCGAGTATAACAATGGACCATGATCAAGTATAACAACGGCTCCATATCATCTATAACAAAGGCCCCTAATCGAGTGTAATAGAGGTGTCCTGGTCGAGTATATCAAAGTTTCCTAATCAGGTATTACAAAGTCCCCAGATCGAGTATAACAAAGTCCCCTGATCGAGTATAACAAAGCCCTTTCGTGAAGTATAACGATTTCCCCTGGTCGATTATAACAAAGTCCCCTGACCGAGTATAACAAAAGTCCCTGTTTGAGTATAACAAATTCGCAGGTCGACTATAAAAAACGCCCCTGGTCGAGTATAACAAAGTCCCGTGATCAAGTATAACAAAGTTCCCTAATCGAGTATAACAAAGTCCCCTGATCGATTATAACAAAGGCCCCAGATCGACTATAAGAAAGGCACCTGAAGACGGTATAATATATACCCTGATCGAGTATAGCAAAAGGCCCTGATGAGAGTATAACAAAGTCCCTCATCGAGTATAACCAAAAGCACCCTCATCGAGGTATAACAAAGGCCCTGATCGAGTATATAAAGCCCCTCATCGGTATAACAAAGTCCCTGTTAGAGGTATAACAATATCCTGGTCGGAGTCTAGCAAAGGCCTCTGATCGAGTATAACAAAGTCCCCTGGTCGAGTATAACAAAGGCCCTGGTCGAATATAACAAAAGTCTCCTGGTCGAGGTATGTCAAGAATCCTCTGATCGAGTATAACAGCCCCTGATCGAGTATAACAAAGGCCTTTCATCAGGTATCTCAAAGGCCCCTCATTAGGTATAACAAAGACCTCTGATAAAGTATAACAAAGTCCCTGATCGACTATAACAAAGTCAACTGGTCGAGTATAACAAGTCCTGGTCGAGTATAAAGTTCCCTGGTCGAGTAAAACAAAGTCCCTGATCGAGTATAATAAAGGCCCCCTGATGAAGTATAACAAAGCCCTCTCGTCGAGTATAACAAAGCTTTTTCAGCGAGTATAACAGAATCCCTGGTCGACTAACAAAGTTCCCTAATCGAGTATAACAAATTCCCTGGTCGACTATAACAAAGGCCCTGGTCGAGTATAACAAAGTCCCTGATCGAGTATATAAAAAGTCCTCTGATCGAGTATAACAAGGTCCCTGATCAGGTATAACAAAGTCCCCTGATCGAGTATAACAAAGTCCCTTATCGAGTATAACAAAGTCCACTGGTCGAGTATAACAAGTCCCTGATCGGGTATAACAAAGTTCCCGCATCGAGTATAGCAAATTCCCTGGTCGACTATAACAAAGGCCTGGTGAGTATAACAAAGTCCCCTGATCGAGTATAACAAAGTCCTCTGATCAAGTATAACAAAGTCCCCTCATCGAGTATAACAAAGGCCCAAGATCAACTATAACCAGGCCCTAATCGGGTAAAATAGAGTCTCTTGGTCAGTATATCAAAGTCCCTGATCGAGTGTTACAAAGTCCCGATCGGGTATAACAAAGTCCCCTGATTGGAGTATAACAAGGCCCATGATCGAGTATAGCAAAGTCTCCTGGTCGGCATTCAAAGTCCCTCATCGTGTATAACAAAGTCCCTGATCGAGTATAACAAAGGCCTTTCATCGAGTAAAACAAAGGGCCCCAGATCGAGTATAACAAAGGCCCCTGATCGAATATAAAAAAGCCTTATCGAGTATAACAAAGTTCCCTGATCGAGTATAACAAAGGCCCCTGGTCGAATTTAACAAAGTCTTCTGGTCGGGTATATCAAAGTCCCCTGATCGAGTATTACAAAGTCCCCTGATCGAGTATAAGAAAGGCCTCTCATCAGGTATAACAAAGGCCCTTCATTGAGTATAACAAAGTCCCCTGATCAAGTATATAACAAAAGTCCCCTGATCTAGTATAACAAAGCCCAATAATTGAGTATAACGAAATCCCCTGATCAAGTAAAACAAAGTCCCCTTGTCGAATATAACAAAGTCCTCTGATAGAGTATAACAAAGGCCCCTGATCGAGTATAACAAAGCCCCCTGATCGAGTATTACAAAGTCCTCTGATCGAGAATAACAAAGTCCCCTCACCGAGTATAACAAAGGCCCCAGATCAAATATAACAAAGGCCCCGAATTGAGTATAGTAGAGTCTCCTGGTCGAGTATATCAAAGTCCACTGATCGAGTATTACAAAGTCCCCTGATCGAGTATAACAAAGTCCCCTGATCGAGTATAACAAAGGCCCATGTTCGAGTATAACAAAGTCTCCTTGTCGAGGTATATCAAAGTCCCTCATCGTGTATAACAAAGTCCCTGATCGAGTATGACAATATCCTGATCGAGGTATAACAAAGGCTCTGAATAGGGTATAACAAAGGCCCTGAACGAGTATTACAAAGCCCCCTTGTCGGGTATAACAAATTCTGGTAGAGTATATAAAGGTCCCTGATCCAGGTAAACAAAGCCACCAAATCAAGTATAAAAAGCCCCTCATCGAGTATAACAAAGCCCTTTCGTCAAGTATAACGATTTCCCCTGGTCGAATATAACAAAGTCCCATGATCGAGTATAACAAAGTCCCCTGTTTGAGTATAACAAATTCCCTGGTCGACTAAAAACGCCCTTGTCGAGTATATCAAAGTCCCGTGATCAAGTATAACAAAGTTCCCTAATCAAGTATAACAAAGTCCCCTGATCGAGTATAACAAAGGCCCCAGATCGACTATAAGAAAGGCCCCTGATCGAGTATAATATATACCCCTGATCGAGTATAGCAAAGGCCCTGATAGAGTATAACAAAGTCCCTGATCGAGTATAACAAAGGCCCTCATAGAGTATAACAAGTCCCTGTTCGAGTATAACAAAATCCCTGATCGAGGTCTAGCAAAGGGCCTGATCGAGTATAACAAAGTTCCTGATCGAGTATAACAAAGGGCCCTGGTCGAAATATAACAAAGTCTCCTGGTCGAGAGTATCAAAGTCCTCTGATCGAGTATAACAAAGCCCCCTGATCGAGTATAACAAAGGCCTTTCATCAGGTATATCAAAGGCCCCTCATTGAGTATAACAAAGACCCCTGATCGAGTATAAGAAAGTCCCCTGGTCGAATATAACAACGTCAACTAGTCGAGTATAACAAAGTCTCTGGTCGAGTATAACAAAGTCCCCTGGTCGTGTAAAACAAAGTCCCCTAATCGAGTATAATAAAGCCCCCTGATGAAGTATAACAAAGACCTCTCGTCGAGTATAACAAAGCCCCCTCGGCGAGTATAACGAAGTCCCCTGGTCGACTATAACAAAGTTCCCTGATCGAGTATAAGAAATTCCCTGGTCGACTATAACAAAGGCCCCTGGTCGAGTATAACAAAGTCCCCTGATCGAGTATAAAAAAGTCCTCTGATCGAGTATGACAAAGTCCCTTGATCGGGTATAACAAAGTCCTCTGATCGAGTATAACAATGTCAATTTGGTCGAGTATAACAAGGTCCCCTGATCGAGTATAACAAAGTCCCCTGATCGAGTATAACAAAGTCCCTTATCAGGTATAACAAAGTCACTGGTCGAGTATAACAAAGTCCCATGATCGGTATATAAAGTCCTCTGATCGAGTATAAAAGGTCCCCTGGTCAAGGTATAACAAGGTCCCTGGTCAAGTATAGAAAGTCCTTATCAGTATAACAAAGTCCCTGATCGGGTATAACAAAGTCCCTGATCGAGCATAACCAAGGCCCTCATCGGTATAACAAAGTCCCTGATCGATTAATACAAAGGCTCCTGTTCGAGTATAACAAATTCCCTGGTCGACTATAACAAACGCCCATGGTCGAGTATAACAAAGTCCCCTGATCAAGTATAACAAAGTCCCCTAATCGAGTATAACAAAGTCCCCTGATGGAGTATAACAAAGGCCCCAGATCGACTATAAGAGAGGCCCCTGATCGAGTATACTATATAACCCTGATCGAGTATAGTAAAGGTCCCTGATAGAGTATAACAAAGTCCCCTCATCGAGTAGAACAAAGCTCCCTCATCGAGTATAACAGTCCCCTGATCGAGTATAACAAAGGCCCCTCATCGAGTATAACAAAGGGCCCCAGATCGAGTATAACAAAGGCCTCTGATCGAGTATAACAAAGCCCCCTCATCGAGTATAACAAAGTCCCCAGATCGAGTATAATAAAGCCCTCTGATCGAGTATAACAAAGGCCTTTCATCAGGAATAACAAAGGCCCCTCATTGAGTATAACAAAGACCCCTGATCGAGTATAACAAAGTCCCCTGGTCGAGTAAAACAAAGTCCCCTGATCGAGTATAATAAAGCCTCCTGATGAAGTTTAACAAAGGCCCCTCGTCGAGTATATAAAAGCCCCCTCGGCGAGTAAAACGAAGTCCCCTGGTCGAGTATAACAAAGTTCCCTGATCGAGTATAACAAATTCCCTGGTCGACTATAACAAAGGCCCCTGGTCGAGTATAACAAAGTCCCCTGATCGAGTATAAAAAGTCCTCTGACCGGTATAACAAAGTCTCCTGATCGGGTATAACAAAGTCCTCTGATCGAATATAACAAGCTCCTGGTCGAGTATAAGGTCCCTGATCGAGTATAACAAAGTCCCTGATCGAATATAACAAAGTTCCATATCGAGTATAACAAAGTCCCTGGTCGAGTATAACAAAGTCCCCTGATCGGGTATAACAGTCCTCTGATCGAGTATAACAAGGTCCCTGGTCGAGTATAACAAGGTCCCCTGATCGAGTATAACAAAGTCCCCTGATCGAGTATACAAAATGCCCCTGATCGATTATAACAAAGTCCCCTGATCGAGTATAACAAAGGCCCCTGTTCGAGTATAACAAATTTCCTGGTCGACTATAACAAACACCCCTGGTCGAGTATAACAAAGTCCCCTAATCAAGTTTAACAAAGTCCCCTAAAAGAGTATAACAACGTCCCCTGATCGAGTATAACAAAGACCCCAGATCGACTATAACAAATGCCCCTGATCGAGTAAAATATATACCCCTGATCGAGTATAGCAAAGGCGCCTGATAGAGTATAACAAAGTCCTCATCGAGTATAACAAAGCTCTCATCGAGTATAACAAAGTCCCCTGATCGAGTATAACAAAGGCCCTCATCGAGTATAACAAAGGGAGCCAGATCGAGTATAACAAAGGCCCTGATCGAGTATAACAAAGCCATCTCATCGAGTATAACAAAGTCCCCTGATCAAGTATAACAAAATCCTGATCGAGTCTAGCAAAGGCCCTTGATCGAGTATAACAAAGTCCCTGATCGAGTATAACAAGGTCCCTGGTCGAGTATAACAAGGTCCCTGATCGAGTATAACAAAAAGTCCCTTGATCGAGTATAAAAGGCCCCTGATCGAGTATAACAAAGTCCCCCCTGATCGAGCATAAATCCAAGGCCCCTGACGTATAACAAAGTCCCTGACGAGTATAACAAAGTCCCTGATCGAGTATAACAAAGCCACCTGATCGGAGTATAACAAAGTCCCCATCGAGTATATCAAAGTCCCCTGGTCGAGTATAACAACGTCCCCTGATCGAGTATAACAAAGTCCCCTAATCGGTATACAAAGTCCCTGATCGAGTATAACAAAGGCCCCTGATCGAGTATAACAAAGTCCCCTGATCGAGTATAACCAAAGCCCTGGATCGAGTATATAACAAAGCCCCCTGATCGAGTATAACAAACGCCCTCTTCGAGTATAACAAATTCCCCTGGTCGGACTATAACAAACGCCCCTGGTCGAGTTAAATAAAAGTCCCCTGATCAATTATAACAAAATAATTCTAATCGAGCATAACAAAGTCCCTGATCGAGTATAACAAAGCCCCAGATCGACTATAACAAAGGCCCCTGATCGAGTATAATATATACCCCTGATCGAGTATAGCAAAGGCCCCTGATAGAGTATAACAAAGTCCCCATCGAGTATAACAAAGCTCCTCATCGAGTATAACAAAGTCCCCTGATCGAGTATAACAAAGGCCCCTCATCAGGTGTAACAAAGGGCCCTAGATCGAGTATAACAAAGGCCCCTGATCGAGTATAACAATGCCCTCTCATCGAGTATAACAAAGTCCCTGATCGAGCTTGGGTAACAAATCCCTGATCGAGTCTAAAGGCCACTGATCGAGTATAACAACTTCCCCTGATCGAGTATAAATAAAGGCCCCTGGATGAATATACCAAAGTCTCCAGTCGAGTATAATAAAGTCCCTGATCGAGTATAACAAAGCCCCTGGTCGAATTTAACAAAGTCAACTGGTCGAGTATACAAAACCCTGGTCGAGTATAACAAAGTCCCCCTGGTCGAGTAAAAGAAACCCTGATCGAGTATAATAAAGCCCTCTGATCAAGTATAACAAAGCCCCTTCGAGTATAACAAAGCCCCCGGCGAGTATAACGAAGTCCCTGGTCGAGTATAACCAAGTCCTGGTCGAGTATAACAAAGTCCCCTGGATGAGTATAACAAAACCCCTGATCGGGTATAACAAAGTCCTCTGATCGAGTATAACAACGTCCCTGGTCGAGTATAACAAAGTCCACTGATCGAGTATAACAAAGTCCCCTGATCGGGTATAACAAAGTCCATTGATCGAGTATAATAAGGTCCCATGGTCGAGTATAACAAGGTCCCCTGATCGAGTATAACAAAGTCCCCTGATCGAGTGTAACAAAAGCCCCTGATCGAGTATAACAAAGTCCCCTGATCGAGCATAACCAAGGCCCCTCATCGAGTATAACAAAGTCCCCTGATCGAGTAAATCAAAGGACCCTGTTCGAGTATAACAAATTCCCTGGTCGACTATAACAAACGCCCCTGGTCGAGTATAACAAAGTCCCCTGATTGAGTATAACAACGGCCCCTCATCGAGTATAACAAAGGGCCCCAGATCGAGTATAACAAAGGCCCCTGATCGAGTATAACAAAGCCCCCTCGTCGAGTATAACAAAGTCCCCTGATCGAGTATAACAAAGTCCCTTGATCGAGTATAACAAAGTCCCCTTATCGAGTATAACAAAGGCCCGTGTTCGAGAATAACAAATTTCCTGGTCGACTATAACAAACGCCCCTTATCGAGTATAACAAAGTCCCCTGATCAAGTATAACAAAGTCCCCTACAAGAGTATAACAAAGTCACCTGATCGAGTATAACAAAGGCCCCAGATCGACTATAACAAAGGCCCCTGATCGAGTAAAATATATACCCCTGATCGAGTATAGCAAAGGCCCCTGATAGAGTATAACAAAGTCCCCTCATCGAGTATAACAAAGCTCCCTCATTGAGTATAACAAAGTCCCCTGATTGAGTATAACAACGGCCCCTCATCGACTATAACAAAGGGCCCCTGATCGAGTATAACAAAGCCCCCTCATCGAGTATAACAAAGTCCCCTGATCGAGTATAACAAAATTCCTGATCGAGTCTAGCAAAGGCCCCTAATCGAGTATAACAAAGTCCCCTGTTTGAGTATAACAAAGTCCCCTCATCGAGTATAACAAAGCTCCCTCATCGAGTATAACAAAGTCCCCTGATCGAGTATAACAATGCCCCCTCATCGAGTATAACAAAGTCCCCTGATCGAGTATAACAAAGGCCCCTGATCGAGTATAACAATGCCCCCTCATCGAGTATAACAAAGTCCCCTGATCGAGTATAACAAAATCCCTGATCGAGTCTAGCAAAGGCCACTGATCGAGTATAACAACTTCCCCTGATCGAGTATAACAAAGGCCCCTGGACGAATATAACAAAGTCTCCAGGTCGAGTATATCAAAGTCCCCTGATCGAGTATAACAAAGCCACCTGGTCGAATTTAACAAAGTTAACTGGTCGAGTATAACAAAGTCCCTGGTCGAGTATAACAAAGTCCCCTGGTCGAGTAAAACAAAGTCCCCTGATCGAGTATAATAAAGCCCTCTGATCAAGTATAACAAAGCCCCCTCTTCGAGTATAACAAAGCCCCCCCGGCGAGTATAACGAAGTCCCCTGGTCGAGTATAACTAAGTCCCTGGTCGAGTATAACAAAGTCCCCTGGTCGAGTATAACAAAAACCCCTGATCGGGTATAACAAAAACCTCTGATCGAGTATAACAACGTCCCCTGGTCGAGTATAACAAGGTCCCCTGATCTAGTATAACAAAGTCCCCTGATCGAGTATAACAAAGTCCCCTTATCGAGTATAACAAAGTCCCCTGGTCGAGTATAACAAAGTCCTCTGATCGAGTATAACAAGGTCCCCTGGTCGAGTATAACAAGGTCCCCTGATCGAGTATAACAAAGTACTCTGATCGAGTATAAAAAAGGCCCCTGATCGAGTATAACAAAGTCCCCTGATCGAGTATAACAAAGTCCCCTGATAGAGTATAACAAATTCCCCTCATCGAGTATAACAAAGCTCCCTCATTGAGTATAACAAAGTCCCCTGATTGAGTATAACAACGGCCCCTCAACGAATATAACAAAGGGCCCCAGATCGAGTATAACAAAGGCCCCTGATCGAGTATAACAAAGCCCCCTCGTCGAGTATAACAAAGTCCCCTGATCGAGTATAACAAAGTCCCTTGATCGAGTATAACAAAGTCCCCTTATCGAGTATAACAAAGGCCCGTGTTCGAGTATAACAAATTTCCTGGTCGACTATAACAAACGCCCCTGGTCGAGTATAACAAAGTCCCCTGATCAAGTATAACAAAGTCCCCTACTAGAGTATAACAAAGTCCCCTGATCGAGTATAACAAAGGCCCCAGATCGACTATAACAAAGGCCCCTGATCGAGTAAAATATATACCCCTGATCGAGTATAGCAAAGGCCCCTGATAGAGTATAACAAAGTCCCCTCATCGAGTATAACAAAGCTCCCTCATTGAGTATAACAAAGACCCCTGATTGAGTATAACAACGGCCCCTCATCGACTATAACAAAGGGCCCCTGATCGAGTATAACAAAGCCCCCTGATCGAGTATAACAAAGTCCCCTGATCGAGTAAAACAAAATTCCTGATCGAGTCTAGCAAAGGCCCCTAATCGAGTATAACAAAGTCCCCTGTTTGAGTATAACAAAGGCCCCTGGTCGAATATAACAAAGTCTCCTGGTCGAGTATATCAAAGTCCCCTGATCGAGTATAACAAAGCCCCCTGATCGAGTATAACAAAGGCCTTTCATCAGGTATAACAAAGGCCCCTCATTGAGTATAACAAAGACCCCTGATCAAGTATAACAAAGTCCCCTGGTCGAATATAACAAAGTCAACTCGTCGAGTATAACAAAGTCCCTGGTCGAGTATAACAAAGTCCCCTGGTCGAGTATAACAAAGTCCTCTGATCGAGGATAATAAAGGCCCCTGGTCGAGTATAACAAAGCCCACTGATCGAGTATAACAAAGCTTCTGATCGAGTATACCAAAGTCCCGTCATCGAGTATATCAAAGTCCCCTGGTCGAGTATAACAACGTCCCCTGTTCGAGTATAACAAAGTCCCCTTATCGAGTATAACAAAGTCCCCTGGACGAGTATAACAAAGTCCCCTGATCGGGTATAACAAAGTCCTCTTATCGAATATAACAAGGTCCCCTGGCCGAGTATAACAACGTCCCCTGATCGAGCATAACCAAGGCCCCTTGTCGAGTATAACAAAGCCCCCTGATCGAATATTATAAAGCCCCCTGATCGAATATTACAAAGTCCCCTAATCGAGTATAAGCAAGCCCCTGATCGAGTATAACAAAGTCCCCTGATCAAGTATAACAAAGTCCCCTGATCGAGTATCAAAGCTCCCTGGTCGAGTATAACAAAGGCCCCTGATCGAGTATAACAAAGTCTCCTGATCTAGTAGAACAAAGTCCCCTGATCGAGTATTACGAAGTCCCCTGGTCGAGTGAAAGAAAACCCCCTGATCGATTATAACAAAGTCCTACGGTCGAATATAACAAAGTCCTCTGATCGAGTATGACAAAGCCCCCTGATCGAGTATAACAAATTCCCCTGATCGAGTAGTACAAAGTCCCCTGATAGAGTATACAAAGTCCCCTGATCGAGTATAACAAATTCCCCTGATCGAGTAGTACAAAGTCCCCTGATAGAGTATACAAAGTCCCCTGATCGAGTATAACAAAGTCCCCTGATGGAAATTATAACCTTGCCCCCTAATCGAGTACGTTATAACAAAGTGCCCTGATCGAGAGTAGAAGAATCTCCTCATCAGAGTATAACAAAGTCTGCTGTTCGAGTATAACAAAAGGCCCCTGAGGTCGACTATAACAAAGACCCCTGTTGAGGGATTTAACAAAGTCCCTTGGTCCGAATATAACAAAAGCCTCCTGATCGAGTATAACAAAGTCTCATTCGAGAGGTATAACAAAGGCCCTGGTCGACTATAACAAAGGCCCCCAGGTCGAGTATAACAAGAAGTCCCTCATCCTAGTATAACAAAGTCCCTTAACGAGTATAACAAGAATCTCGTGGTCGAGAGTATAACAAAGGCCCCCCTAGTCGAGTATAACAAAGACCATGATCCGGAGTATAACAAAAGGCCCCTGATCGGGTATAACAAAAGTCCTCTGATCGAGAGCACAACCAAGGCCCCTGGTCGAGTATGAGGTCCCCTGATCGGAGTATAACAAAAGTCCATTATCGAGGTATAACAAAGTCCACTGGTCGAGTATAACAAAGTTTCTGATCGGGTATAACAAGATCCTCTGATCCGAGTATAAAAAGGTCCCTGGTCGAGAGTATATAGGTCCCCTGATCGAGAATAACAAAAGTCCCCTGATCGGTATAACAAAGGCCAATGATCGGAGTATAACAAAGTCCCTGATCGAGCATAACCAAGGCCCCTCATCAGTATAGAAGTCCCCTGATCGTGTATAACAAAGGCCCCTGTTAAAGGTATAACAAATTCCCTGGTCGACTATAACATAAGCCCCCACGTCAGGTATAACAAAGTCCCTGATCAAGTATAACAAAATCCCCTAATCGGTACATAACAAAGTCCCTGATCGAAAAAGGTATAACATAGGCCCCAGATCGACTATAAAAGCCCTGATCGAGTATAATATATACCCTGATCAGTATAGCAAGAAACGCGCCCTGATAGGGGTATAACAAAAGTCCCCTCGCCAGTATACAAAAGCTCCCTCATCGAGTATAACTAAGTCCCCTGATCAGGTAACAAGGCCCCTCATCGGAGTATAACAAAGGGCCCCAGATCGAGGCCAACAAAGGCCCCTGATCGAGTATAACAAAAAGCCCCTCGCCGAATAACCAAAGTCCTGATCATGAGTATAACAAAATCCCTGATCGAGGTCTAGCAAAGGCCCCTGATCCAGGTATAACAAAGTCCTGATCCGAGTATAACAAAGGCCCCATGTCGAATATAAATCTCGCAATTAGAGAGTATCAAAGAGATCCCCTGATCGGTATAACAAAGCCTCTTGACCGAGTATAATAAAGGCCTTTCATCAGGTATATCAAAAGGCCCCTCATTGAGTATAACAAGACCCTGATAAAGGTATAACCAAAGTCTCCTGGTCGAATATAACAAGTTAACTGGTCGAGTATAACAAAGTCCCTGGTCGAGTATAACAAAGTCCCATGGTCCGAGCAAAACCAGGGCTCCCTGATAGAAAGGTATAATAAAGCCTTCTGATGAAGTATAACAAAGCCCCTCGTCGAGGTATATAAAGCCCCTCAGCGAGTATAACGAAAATCCCTGGTCGGAGTATAACAAAGTTTCCCTGATCAGTATAACAAATTCCCTAGTCGACTATACTATAACAAAGGCCCTGGTCGAGTATAACAAAAGTCCCTGATCGAGTATAAAAAGTCCTCTGATCGAGTATAACAAGGTCCCTGATCAAGTATAACAAAGTCCCCTGATCGAGTATAACAAGTCCCTGATCGAGTATAACAAAAGGCCCTCTTCGAGAATAACAAAGGGACCCAGATGGAGTATAACAAAGGCCCCTGATCGAGTATAACAAGGTCCCCTGGTCGAGTATAACAAGGTCCCCTGATCGAGTATAACAAAGGCCCCTGATCGAGTATAACAAAGGCCCCTGATCGAGTATAACAAAGTCCCTGATCAGGTATAACAGGCCCCAGGTCGAATATAACAAAGTCACTACCTGGTCGAGTATATCAAAGTCCTGATCGAGTATAACAAAGCCCCTAATCGAGCATAACAAAGGCCTCTCATCAGGTATAACAAAGGCCCCTATTGAGTATAACAAGACCCTGTCAGGTATAACAAAGTCCCTGGTCAGATATAACAAAGGCAACTGGTCAGGTATAACAAAGGCCCTGGGCGATATAACAAAGTCCCTGGTCGAGTATACCAAAGGCCTGATCGAGGATAACAAAGGCCCCAGGTCAGTATAACAAAGCCCCTGGTCAGTATACAAAGCCCTGATCGAGTATAACAAAAGTCCCTCATCCAGGTATATCAAAAGTCCCTGGTCGAGTATAACAACGTCCCATGATCCAAGTATAACAAAGTCCCTTATCGAGTATAACAAGTCCCTGGTCTAGTGTAACAAGTCCCTTATCGGGTATAACAAAGTCCTCTGATCGAGTATAACGAGGTTCCCTGGTCGAGTATAACAAAAACCCCTCAGCAGGTATAACGAAGTCCCCTGGTCGAGTATAACAAAGTTCCCTAAATGAGTATAACAAATTCCTCTTATCGAGTATAACAATGTCCCATGATCGGGTATAACAAAGTCCTCTGATCGAGTATAACAACGTCCCCTGGTCGAGTATAATAAGGTCCCCTGATCGAGTATAACATAGTCGTGATCTGGTATAACAAAGTCCTCTGATCGAGTATAATAAGGTCCCTGGTCGAGTATAACAAAGTCCCTGATCGAGTATAACAAGTCCCCTGATCGAGGCATAACCAAGGCCCCTGATCGAGCTATAACAAAGGTCCCTGATCGAGTATAACAAAGGCCCTGTTCGAGTATACCAATTTTCTGGTCGACTATAACAAAAGCGCCCTGGTCGAGTATAACAAAGTTACCTGATCAAAGTATAACAAAGTCCCTAATCGAGGTATAACTAAGTCCCTGATCAGAGTATAACAAAAGGCCCGATCAACTATAACCAAAGGCCCCTGATCGAGTAAAATATATACCCCTGATCGAGTATAGCAAAGGCCCTGATGAGTATAAAAAGTCCCTCATCGAGTATAACAAGCTCCCTCATCGAGTATAACAAAGTCCCTTATCGAGTATAACAAAGTCCCTGGTCGAGTATAATATCCCCTGATCGGGTATAACAAGATCCTCTGATCGAGTATAACAAGGTCTCCTGGTCGAGTATAACACGGTCCCCTGATCAGAGTATAACAAAGTCCTGATCGAGTATAACAAAGGCCCTGATCGAGTATAACAAAGTCCCCTGATCGAGCATAACCAAGGCCCCTGGTCGTGTATAACAACGCCCCTGATCGAATATTACAAAGCCCCTGATCGAATATTACACAAAAGTCCCTAATCGAGTATAAGCAAGCTGATCGGTATAACAAAGTTCCTGATCCAAGTATAACAAAGTCCCTGATCAGTATCAAGCCCCTGGTCGAGTATAACAAAAGGCCCATGATGGAGTATAAAAAAGTCTGATCGAGTAAAACAAAGTCCCCTGATCGAGTATAACGAAGTCCCTGGTCAGGTAAAACAAAACCCCTGATCGATTATAACAAAGTCCTACGGTCGAATATAACAAAGTCCTCTGATCGAGTATGACCAAAGCCCCTGATCGAGTATAACAAATTCCCTTGATCGGAGTATTACAAAAGTCCCCTGATCGAGTATAACAAAAGTCCTGATCGAGTATAACAAAGGCCCTGATCGCAGTATAACAAAGTCTCCTGGTCGCGTATATGAAAGTCCCTGATCGAATATAAAGTCCCTGATCGAGTATAACAAAGTCCCTGATCGAGTATAACAAAAGCCCTGATCGACTAACACAAGTTTTGTGGTCGAGTATAAAAAAGTCCTGATCGAGTATAACAAAAGGCCCTGATCGGTATAACCAGCCCCTAATCGAGGTATAACAAAAAGTGCTGATCGAGTAGAAGAAAGTCTCCTCATCGAGTATAACAAAGTCTCCTGTTCGAGTATAACAAAGGCCCTGGTCGACTATAACAAAAGGCCCCTGGTAGAGTTAACAAGGTCCCTTGGTCGAATATAACAAAGCTTCCTGATCGAATATAACAAAGTCTCCTGTTCGGGTATAACCAAAGGCCTTGGTCGACTATAACAAGGCCCAGGTCGAGTATAACAAAGTCCCTCATCGAGTATAATAAAGTCCCTTAACAGGTAAAACAAAGACCCGTGGTCGAGTATAACAAAAGCCCCTGATCGAGTATAACAAAAGTCCCTGATCGCATATAACAAAGGCCCTGATCGAGTATAACACGGTCCCCTGATCGAGTATAACAAAGTCCCTGATCGAGTATAACAAGGCTGATCGAGTATAACAAAGTCCTGATCGCGAGCATAACCAAGGCCCTGGTCATGTATAACAACGCCCTGATCGAATATTACAAAGCCCCTGATCGAATATTACAAAGTCCCTAATCGAGTATAAAGCAAGCCCCTGATCGAGTATAACAAAGTTCCTGATCCAAGTATAACAAAGTCCCCTGATCAGTATCAAAGCCCCTGGTCAAGAGTATAACAAAAGGCCCATGGTGGAGTATAAAAAGTCTCTGATCGAGTAAAACAAAGTCCTGATCAAGTATAACGAAGTCCCTGGTCGGGTAAAACAAACCCTGATCGATTATAACAAAGTCCTACGGTCGAATATAACAAAGTCCTCTGATCGAGTATGACAAAGCCCTGATCAAGTATAACAAATTCCCTTGATCGAGTATTACAAAGTCCCGATCGAGTATAACAAAGTCCCTGATCGAGTATAACAAAGGCCCCTGATCGAGTATAACAAAGTCTCCTGGTCGCGTATATGAAAGTCCTGATCGAATATACGAAATCCCTGATCGAGTATAACAAAGTCCCTGATCGAGTATAACAAAGCCCCTGATCGACTATAACAAAGTTTTTGTGGTCGAGTATAACAAAGTCCCCTGATCGAGTATAACAAAGGCTGATCGAGTATAACCAAGCCCTAATCGAGTATAACAAAGTGCCTGATCAGGAAGGAAAAGTCTCCTCATCGAGTATAACAAAGTCTCCTGTTCGAGTATAACAAAAGCCCCTGGTCGACTATAACAAAAGCCCCTGGTAGAGTTAACAAGGTCCCTTGGTGAATATAACAAAGCTTCCTGATCGAATATAACAAAGTCTCCTGTTCGAGAGTATAACAAAAGGCCCTTGGTCGACTATAACAAAGGCCCCAGGTCGAGTATAACAAAGTCCCCTCATCGAGTATAATAAAGTCCCCTTAACGAGTAAAACAAAGACCCGTGGTCGAGTATAACAAAGCCCCCTGATCGAGTATAACAAAGTCCCCTGATCGCATATAACAAAGGCCCCTAATCGAGTATAATAAAGTCCTCTGATCGAGCATAACCAAGGCCCCTGGTCAAGTATAACAAAGCCCCTTCATCGAATATTACAACGCCCCCTGATCGAGCATAACAAAGTCCCCTGATCAAGTATAACAAAGTCCCCTGATCGAGTTTATCAAAGTCCCCTGGTCGAGTATAACAAATGCCCCTGATCGAGTATAACAAAGGCCCCTGATCGAGTAAAATATATACCCCTGATCGGGTATAGCAAAGGCCCCTGATCGAGTATAACAAAGTCCCTCATCGAGTATGCACACCCTCATCGAGTATAACAAAGTCCCTGATGGAGTCTAACAAAAGGCCCTCATCGAGTGCAACAAAGGGAGCAAGTCAAAAGTATAACAAAGGCCCTGATCGAGTATAACAAAGCACCTCATCGAGTATAACAAAAGTCCCCTGATGGAGTATAACAAATCCTGATCGAGTCTAGCAAAAGGCCCTGATCGAGTATACAAAGTCCTCTGATCGAGTATAACAAGGGCCCTGGTCGAGTATAACAAGGTCCTGATCGAGTATAACAAAGTCCCTGATCGAGTATAAAAAAGGCCCTGATCGAGTATAACAAAGTCCTGATCGAGGCATAACAGGCCCTGATCGAGTATAACAAAGTCCCCTGGTCAGAGTATAACAAAGGCCCTGTTTGAGTATACAAAATTACCTGGTCGACTATAACAAACGCCCTTGGTCGAGTATAACAAAGTCCCTGATCGAGTATAACAAAGTCCCTGATCGAGCATAACCAAGGCCCTGATCGACTATAACAAAAGTCCCTGATCGAGAGTATAACAAAGGCCCCTGTTCAAGTATACCAAATTTTCTGGTCGACTATAACAAACGCCCCTGGTCGAGTATAACAAAGTTCCTGATCCAAGTATAAAAAGTCCCTAATCGGTATAATTAAGTCCTGATCGAGTATAACAAAGGCCCCAGATCAACTATAACAAAGGCCCTGATCGAGTAAAATATATACCCCTGATCGAGTGTAGCAAAAGGCCCTGAAGAGTATAACAAAATCCCTCATCAAGTATAACAAAGCTCCTCATCGAGTATAACAAAGTCCTCATCGAGGTATATCAAAAGTCCCTGGTCGAGTATAACAACGTCCCTGATCGAGGTATAACAAAGTCCTTATCGAGTATAACAAAGTCCTGGTCGAGTATAATAATGTCCCCTGATCGGGTATAACAAAGTCCTCTGATCGAGTATAACAAGGTCTCCTGGTAGAGTATAACAAAGTCCCCATCGAGTATAACAAAGCTCCTCATCGAGTATAACAAAGTCCCCTGATCGAGTATAACAAAGGCCCTCATCGAGTATAACAAAGGGCCCCAGATCGAGTATAACAAAGGCCCCTGATCGAGTATAACAAAGCCCATTCATCGAGTATAACAAAGTCTCCTGATCGAGTAGAACAAAAATCCTGATCGAGTCTAGCAAAGGCCCCTGATCGAGTATAACAAATTCCCCTGATCGAGTATAACAAGGCCTCATGGTCGAGTATAACAAGGTCCCCTGATCGAGTATAACAAAGTCCTCTGATCGAGTAAAAAAAAGGACCCTGATCGAGTATAACAAAGCCGCCTCATCGAGTATAACAAAGGCTCCTGATCGAGTATAACAAAGTCCCCTGATTGAGTATAACAAAGGCCCCTGGTCGAATATACCAAAGCCCACTGATCGAGTATAACAAAGTCCTCTGATCGAGTATAACAAAGGCCCCTGGTCGAAAATAACAAAGTCTCCTGGTCGAGTATATCAAAGTCTACTGATCGAGAGTAACAAAGCCCCCTGATGCTATAACAAAGGCCTTTCATCAGGTATAACAATATGAGTATAACAAAGACCCTGATCAAGAAAGTCCCTGGTCGAATATAACAAAGTCAACTGGTCTAGTATAACAAAGTCCGTGTTCGAGTATAACAAAGTCCCTGGTCGAGTATAACAAAGGCCCTGATCGAGGATAACAAAGGCCCCTGTCGAGTATAACAAAGCCCCTGATCGATATAACAAACCTGATCGAGTATAACAAAGTCCCCTATCGAGTATATCAAAGTCCCTGGTCGAGTATAACAACGTCCCCTGGTCAAATATAAAAAAGTTCCTGATCGGGTATAACAAAGTCCTTGATCGAATATAACAAGGTCCCTGGTCGATATAACAACGTCCCCTGATCGAGTATAACAAAGTCCTGATCGAGTATAACAGGCCCTGATCGAGTATAACAAAGTCCCTGATCGAGTATAACAAAGCCCTGGTCGAATATATACCAAAGCCCCCTGATCAGTATAACAAAGTCCTGATCGAGTATAACAAGCACCCTGGTCAATATAACAAAGTCTCGTGGTCGTGTACAAAGTCCCTGATCGAGTATAAAGCCCTGATCGAGTATAACAAAGGCCCTCATTGAGTATAACACAGATCCCTGATCGAGTATAACAAAGTCCCCTGGTCGAATATAACAAAGTCAACTGGTCGAGTATAACAAAGTCCCTGGTCGAGTATAACAGAGTGCCATGGTCGAGTATAACAAAGGCCTTTGATCGAGGATAACAAAGGCCCCTGGTCGAGTATAACAAAGCCCCCTGATCGAGTATAACAAAGTCTCCTGTTCGAGTATAACAAAGGCCCCTGATCGAGGATAACAAAGTTCTGTTCGAGTATAACAAAGTCCCCTGATCGAGTATAACAAAGTCTCCTGTTCGAGTATAACAAAGTCCCTTGGTCGAATACAACAAAGCTTCCTGATCGAGTATAACAAAGTCTCCTGTTCGAGTATAACAAAGGCCCTTGGTCGACTATAACAAAGGCCCCAGGTCGAGTATAACAAAGACCCCTGATCGAGTATAATAAAGTCCTCTGATCGAGCATAACCAAGGCCCCTGGTCAAGTAAAACAAAGCCCCCTCATCGAATATTACAACGCCCCCTGATCGAGCATAACAAAGTTCCCTGATCAAATATAACAAAGTCCTGATCGAGTATCAAATTCCTGGTCGGTATAACAAAGGCCCCTGATCGAGTATAACAAAGTCTCCTGATCGAGATAACAAATTCCTGATCGAGTATAACGAAGTCCCTGGTCGAGTATAAAAAGCCCCAGATCGATTATAACAAAGACCTATATTCGAATATACAACCCTGATCGAGTATGACAAAGCCCTGATCGAGTATAACAAAGTCCCTGATCGAGTATTACAAAGTCCCTGATCGAGTATAACAAAGTCCTGATCGAGTATAACAGGCCCCTGATATAACAAAGTCTCCTTGTCAAGTATATCAAAGTCCTGATCGAGTATAAGAAATTTCTGATCGAGTATAACAAAGTCCCTGATCGAGTATATAACAGGCCCCTAATCGAGTATAACAAAGTTCCTGTTCGAGTATAATAAAGTCCTTGATCGAGTATAAAAGCCCCTGATCGAGAATAACAAAGTTTCGTGGTCGAGTATATCAAAGTCCCCTGATTGAGTATATCAAAGTCCCCTCATCGAGTATAACAAAGTCCCCTAATAGAGTATAACAAAGGCTCCCTGATTAGGAATAACAAAGGTCCCTGATTAGGTATAACAAAGGTCCCTGATCGTGTATAACAATGGATCCTGATCGAGTATAACAAAGGTCCCTTATCGAGTATAACAAAGGTCCCTGAAAGAGTATAAAAAGGCCCTGATCGAGTATATCAAAGGCCCCTGATCCAGTATAACAAAGTCCCTTGATCGAATATAACCAAGCCCCCTAATCGAGTATAACAAAGTCCCCTGATTAAGTATAACAAAGTCCTTTGATCGAGTATATCAAAGCCCCCTGGTGTAGTAAAACAAAGGCCTTGATCAAGTATAACAAACTCCCCTGATCGAGTATAACAAAGTCCCCTGTTCGAGTATAACAAAGTCCTGTGATCGAGCATAACAAAGTCTCATGATAGAGTATAACAAAGCCCCTCATCTAGTCTAACAAAGGCCCCTGATCGAGTATAACAAAGCCCCTCATCGGGTATAACAAAGTCCCATGATCGAGTATAAGAAAGTCCCTCATCGAGTCTAACAAAGGCCCCTGATCGAGTATAAGAAATTTCCCTGATCGAGTATAATAAAGTCCCCTGGTAGAGAGAGTAACAAAGTCCCCTGATCGGGTATAACAAAGTGCCAAGGTCGAATATAACAAAGTCCCCTATCGAGTATAACAAAGCCCCCTGATCGAGTATAACAAGTCCTGTGATCGAGCATAACAAAGCCTCATGATAGAGTATAACAAAGCCCTCATCTAGTCTAACAAAGGCCCTGATCGAGTATAACAAAGTCCCCTGGTAGAGTATAACAAAGTCCCTGATCGAGTATAACAAAATCCCCTGATCGAGTATATAAAAAGTCCCTATTGAGTATAACAACGGCCCTGATCGAGAGAATAAAAGG
>NW_024748897.1:0-13270 GCF_018991925.1 Homarus americanus
GAGGGGCTTTGGTTATCCTCGATGAGGGGGTTTGTTATACTCGACCAGGGGACTTTGTTATACTCGATCAGGGAACTTTGTTATACTCAACCAGGGAACATTTTTAAAATTAATCAGGGGACTTTGTCATACTCGATCAGGGGAATTTTGTTATACTCGATCAGGGGATATGTTATACTCGATCAAGTGACTTTGTTATATTCAACCAGAGGACTTTGTTATACTCGATCAGGGGACTTTGTTATACTCAATCATGGGACTTTGTTATACTCGATGAGGGGTTTTGGTTATCCTCGATCAGGGGATTTTGTTATACTCGATCAGGGGACATTGTTTTACTGGACCAGGAGGCTTTGTTATACTCGATAAGGGGACTTTGTTGTACTCGATAAGGGGAATTTGTTATACTCGATAAGGGGGCTTTGTTATACTTAGATCAGGGGACTTTGTTATTCTCGACCAGGGGACTTTGTTTTACTCGACCAGAGGCCTTTGTTATACTCGGTCCGGGGACTTTGTAATATTCGTCCAGGGGGCTTTGTTATACTCGATCAGAGGACTTTGTTATACTCGACCAGGGGACTTTGTTGTAATCGATCAGGGGACTTTCTTATGCTCGATCTGGGGACTTTGTTATACTCGATGAGAAGACTTTGTTATATTCATCCAGGGGGCTTTGTTATACTCGATCAGGGAACTTTGTTATACTCGATCAGGGACTTTATTATACTCGACAAGGGGCCTTTTTTATACTTGACCAATGGACTTTGTTATACTCAATGAGGGGCCTTTGTTATACTCGATCAGGGGACTTTCTTAAACTCGACCAGGGGACTTTGTTATACTCGGGACCAAGGGATTCCTTGCTATATCAAACCAGAGGACTCCTGTTGTACCAGACTAGGGGACTTGTTATACTCCAATCAGGGGACTTTTGTTATACTGATGAGGCCTGTTATGCCTCGATGAAGGGGCTTTTATTATACTCGACCAGGGGACTTTGTTATACTCGATCAGGGAACTTTGTTATACTCAACCAGGGGACTTTTTTAAAATTAATCAGGGGACTTTGTCATACTCGATCAGGGGAATTTTGTTATACGCGATCAGGGGATATGTTATACTCGATCAGGGGACTTTGTTATACTCAACCAGAGGACTTTGTTATACTCGATCAGGGGACTTTGTTATACTCAATCATGGGACTTTGTTATACTCGATGAGGGGTTTTGGTTATCCTCGATCAGGGGATTTTGTTATACTCGATCAGGGGACTTTGTTTTACTGGACCAGGAGGCTTTTTTATACTTGATCAGGGGACTTTGCTATACTCGGTTCAGGGGTCTTTGTTATACTCGTCCAGTGGGCTTTGTTATACTAGGATTAGGGGACTTTGTTATACTCGATCAAAGGACTTTGTCTTACTCAATGAGGGCCCTTTGTTATACTCGACCAGGGGACTTATTTATACTTGATCAATGGACTTTGTTATAATCCATGAGGGGCCTTTGTTATACTCGACCAGGGGCCTTTGTTGTACTCGATTAGAAAACTTTGTTATACTCGACCATGGGACTTTGTTATACTCCACCAGGGAATTTGTTATACTCGATCAGGGGATATGTTATACTCCGTCAGGGGACTTTGTTATACTCGGATCAGGGGTCTTTGTTATACTCGTCCAGTGGGCTTTGTTATACTAGGATCAGGGGACTTTGTTATACTCGATCAAAGGACTTTGTCTTACTCAATGAGGGCCCTTTGTTATACTCGACCAGGGGACTTTGTTATAATCGATCAGGGGACTTTGTTATGCTCGATCTGGGGACTTTGTTATACTGCGCCAGGAGACGTTGTTATACTCGATGAGGGGATATGTTATACTCGATCAGGGTATTTGTTATATTGGACCAGGGGACTTTGTTATACTCGATCAGGGACTTTATTATACTCGATGAGGGGACTTTGTTATATTCGTCCAGGGGGCTTTGTTATACTCGATGAGGAGCCTTTGTTATACTCGATATGGGGACTTTGTTATACTCGACCAGGGGACTTTTTTATACTTGACCAATGGACTTTGTTATACTCAATGAGGGGCCTTTGTTATACTCGATCAGGGGACTTTCTTATACTTGACCAGGGGACTTTGTTATACACGATCAGGGGACTTTTTTATACTCGATCAGGAGACTTTGTTATACTCAACCAGAGGACTATGTTATACTCGATGAGGGGCCTTTGTTATACTCGATGAGGGGTTTTGTTATACTCGACCAGGGGACTTGTTATACTCGACCAGGGGACTTTGTTATACTCGATCAGGGGACTTTGTTATACTCGACAAGAGGACTTTGTTATACTCGGTCAGGGGATATGTTATACTCGATCAGGGGACTTTGTTATACTCGACCAGGGGACTTTTGTTATATGATCACCGGACTTTTGTTATACTCGAACAGGGGATTCTGCTACCTGAGCAGGAGACTTATATACTCGATTAGGCTGCTTTGTTATACTCTATGAGGGAACTTTGTTAAATCGATGAGGGGCCTTTGTTATACTCGATTAGGGGCCTTTGTTATACTAGATTAGGGTACTTTGTTATACTCGATGAGGGGCCTTTGTTAGACTCGATCAGGGGCCTTTGTTATACTCGATCAGGGGTCTTTGTTATACTCGATCAGGGGACTTTCTTATACTCGAGCAGGGGACTTTGCTATACTCGACCAGGGGACTTTCTTATACTCGATCAGGGGACTTTGTTGTACTCGATGAGGGGCCTTTTTTAGACTCGACTAGGGCCTTTGTTATACTCGATCAGGGGACTTTTGTTATACTCGATGAGGAGGCTTTGTTATACCGATCAGGGGACTCTTGCTATACTCGACCACAGGAGACTTTGTTATACTCGATCAGGGGATCCTTTGTTATACCGATCAGGGACTTTGTTATACTCCGATGAGGAGGCTTTGTTATGTACCTTTTTACGAGGGGCCTTTGTTAAACCTTTCGATCTGGGGACTTTTGTTATACTCGAGTATAGGGGACTTTGTTATACTCCATCAGGGACTTTTTTATACCGAACCAGAGGACTTTGTTATACTCAGACTAGGGACGGCACGGACCAATGGACTTTGTTATACTCCAATGAGGGGCCTTTTGGTTATACTCCGATCAGGGGACTTTTGTTATACCTGACCAGGGGATCTTTTGTTATACTCGATCAGGGGACTTTTTTATACTCGATCAGGGACTTTGTTATACTCAACCAGAGGACTTTGTTATACTTGATCAGGGGACTTTGTTATACTCAATCAGAGGACTTTGTCATACTCGATCAGTGGACTTTCCTATATTTGACCAATTGACTTTGCTATACTCGATGAGGGGCTTTTGTTATACTCGATGAGGGGACTTTGTTATACTCGAGCAGAGAACTTTGTTATACTCTGTCAGGGGACTTTTTTATACACGTCCAGGTTGCGTTGTTATACTCAGTCAGGGGACTTTATTATACTCGATCAGGGAACTTTGTTTTACTCGATCAGGGACTTTATTATACTCGACAAGGGGCCTTTTTTATACTTGACCAATGGACTTTGTTATGCTCAATGAGGGGCCTTTGTTATACTCGATCAGGGGAATTTCTTATACTCGACCAGGGGACTTTGTTATACACGATCAGGGGACTTTTATATACTCGATCAAGGGACTTTGTTATACTCAACCAGAGGACTCTGTTATACTCGATCAGGGGACTTTGTTATACTCAAACAGGGGACTTTGTTATACTCGATGAGGGGCCTTTGTCATACTCGATGAGGGGGCTTTGTTATACTCGACCAGGGGACTTTGTTATATTCGACCAGGGGACTTTGTTATACTCGACCAGGGGACTTTTGTTATAATCGACCAGGGGCCTTTGAATACTCGATTAGAAAACTTTGTTATACTCGACCAGGGGACTTTGTTATACTCGATCAAGGGACTTATGTTATACTCGATGAGGGGACTTTGTTATACTCGACCAGGGGCCTTTGTTATACAGGATCACCGGACTTTGTTATACTCGATAAGGGGACTTTGTTATACTCGGTAAGGGGAATTTGTTATACTCGATAAGAGGATTTTGTTAGACTTGAACAGGGGACTTTGTTATACTCGACCAGGGGACTTTGTTATACTCGATTAGGCGGCTTTGTTATACTCGATCAGGGAACTTTGTTATACTCGATGAGGTTCCTTTGTTATACTCGATCAGGGTCCTTTGTTATACTAGATCAGGGGACTTTGTTATACTTGATCAGGGGACTTTCTTATACTCGAGCAGGAGGCTGTGTTATACTCGATCAGGGGACTTTGTAATGCTCAATGAGGAAGCTTTGTTATACTCGATGAGGAGACTTTGCTATACTCGACCAGGGGACTTTGTTATACTCGGTCATGGGACTTTGTTATACTCGACCAGGGGACTTTTTTATACTTGACCAATGGACTTTGGTTATACTCGAAGAGGGGCCTTTGTTATTCTCGATCTGGGGACTTTGTTATACTCGACCAGGGGACTTTGTTATACTCGACCAGGGACTTTTTTATACTTGACTAATGGACTTTGTTATACTCAATGAGGGGCCTTTGTTATACTCGATCAGGGGACTTTGTTATACTCGACCAAGGGACTTTGTTATATGCGATCAGGGGACTTTTTTATACTCGATCAGGGACTTTGTTATACTCAACCAGAGGACTATGTTATACTCGATCAGGGGACTTTGTTATACTCAATCAGGGGACTTTGTTATACTCGATTAGAGGCCTTTGTTATAATCGATGAGGGGGGCTTTGTTATACTCGACCAGGGGACATTGTTATACTCGATCAGGGGACGTTGTTGTACTCGACAAGGGGACTTTTTTATAATTAATCAGGGACTTTGTCATACTCGATCAGTGGACTTTCCTATATTTGACCAATGGACTTTGCTATACTCGATGAGGGGCTTTTGTTATACTCGACCAGGGGACTTTGTTATACTCGATCAGGGGACTTTGTTATACTCGAGCAGAGGACTTTGGTATATTCGATCAGGGGATATGTTATACTCGATCAGGGGACTTTGTTATGATCGGTTCAGGGATCTTTGTTATACTCGTCCAATGGGCTTTGTTATACTAGGATCAGGGGACTTTGTTATACTCGATCAGGGGTCTTTGTTATACTCGATTAGAAAACTTTGTTATACTCGACCAGGGGACTTTGTTATACTCCACCAGGGACTTTGTTATACTCGATCAGGGGATATGTTTTATTCGATCAGGGGACTTTGTTATGCTCGGTTCAGGGGGCCTTGTTATACAAGGCTCAGGGGACATTGTTATTCTCGACCAGGGGACTTTGTTATACTCGACCACCGGCCTTTGTTATACTCGGTCAGGAGACTTTGTTATGCTCGATCTGGGGACTTTGTTATACTGGGTCAGGAAACGTTGTTATACTCGATCAGGGGACTTTGTTAATCTCGACCAGGGGACTTTGTTATACTCGACCAGCGGCCTTTGTTATACTCGGTCAGGGGACTTTGTTATAATCGATCAGGGGACTTTGTTATGCTCGATCTGGGGACTTTGTTATACTGGGCCTGGAGACTTTGTTATACTCGATCAGGGGATATGATATACTCGATCAGGGGACTTTGTTATACTGGACCAGGGGACTTTGTTATACTCGATGAGGGGACTTTGTTATACTCGATCCGGGGACTTTGTTATACTCGATATGGGGGCTTTGTTATACGGGGCCAGGGGACTTTTTTATACTCGATCAGGGGACTTTGTATTACACGACCAGGGGACTTTTGTTATACTCGATCAGGGGCCTTTGTTATACTCGATCACCGGACTTTGTTATACTCGATAAGGGGTCTTTGTAATACTCGATAAGGGCAATTTGTTATACTCGATAAGGGGACTTTGTTAGACTCGAACAGGGAACTTTGTTATACTCGGCCAGGGGTCTTTGTTATACTCGATTAGGTGGCTTAGTTATACTCGTTCAGGTGACTTTGTTATACTCGATGAGGGGCCTTTCTTATACTCGATCAAGGGCCTTTGTTATACTACATAAGGGGACTTTGTTATACTCGGTTCAGGGGTCTTTGTTATACCCGTCCAGTGGGCTTTGTTATACTAGGATCAGGGGACTTTGTTATACTCGATGAAGGGACTTTGCCTTACTCGATTTGGGCCCTTTGTTATACTCGACCAGGGGACTTTGTTATAATCGATAATGGGACTTTATTATGTTCGATATGGGGACTTTGTTATACTCGATCAAGGACTTTGTTATACTCGACAAGGGGACTTTTTTATACTTGTTCAGGGGGCTTTGTTATACTCGATCAGGGGACTTTGTTATACTCGATGAGGGACTTTGTTATACTCGATCAGGGAACTTTGTTATACTTGTCCAGGGACTTTGTTATACTCGATCAGGGGACTTTGTTATACTCGATCAAGGACTTTGTTATACTCGAAAAAGGGACTTTTTTATACTTGACCAATGGACTTTGTTATACTCAATGAGGGGCCTTTGTTATACTCGATCTGGGGTCTTTGTTATACTCGACCAGGGGACTGTTTTATACTTGACCAATGGACTTTGTTTTACTCGACCAGGGGACTTTGTTATAATCGATCAGGGGACTTTGTTATGTTCGATCTGGGGACTTTGTTATACTGCGCCAGGAGACGTTGTTATACTCGATGAGGGGATATGTTATACTCGATCAGGGTATTTGTTATATTGGACCAGGGGACTTTGTTATACTCGATCAGGGCCTTTGTTATACTCGATTAGGGGACTTTGTTATACTCGTCCAGGGGGCTTTGTTATACTCGATCAGGGGACTTTGTTATACTCGACCAGGGGCCTTTGTTATACTCGATCACCGGATTTTGTTAGACTCGAACAGGGGACTTTGTTTTACTCGACTAGGGTACTTTGTTATCCTCGATTAGGCGGCTTTGTTATACTCGATCAGGGAAGTTTGTTATACTCGATGAGGGGCCTTTGTTATACTCGTTCAGGGGCCTTTGTTATACTAGATCAAGGGACTTTGTTATACTCGATGAGGGGCCTTTTTTGTACTCGATCAGGGGCCTTTGTTATACTCGATCAGAGGACTTTGTTATACTCGATCAGGGGACTTTCTTATACTCGAGCAGGGGGCAGTGTTATACTCGATTAGGGGACTTTGTTATACTCGATGTGGAGGCTTTTTTATACTCGACCAGGGGACCTTTTTATACTTGACCAATGGACTTTGTTATACTCGATGAGGGGCCTTTGTTATATTCGATCTGGGGACTTTGTTATACTCGATCCGGGGACTTTGTTATACTCCATCAGGGGACTTTTTTATACTCGACCAGAGGACTTTGTTATACTCGATCAGGGGACTTTGTTATACTCGACCAGGTGACTTTTTTATACTTGACCAATGGACTTTGTTATACTCAATGAGGGGCCTTTGTTATACTCGACCAGGGGACTTTGTTATATTCGACCAGGGGACTTTGTTATATGCGATCAGAGGACTTTTTTATACTCGATCAGGGACTTTGTTATTCTCAACCAGAACACTTTGTTATACTCGATCAGGGGACTTTGTTATACTCAATCAGGGGACTTTGTTATACTCGACAAGGTGACTTTTTTATAATTAATCAGGGGACATTGTCATACTCGATCAGTGGACTTTCCTATATTTGACCAATGGACTTTGCTATACTCGATGAGGGGCTTTTAATATACTTGATCAGGGGACTTTGTTATACTCGATCAGGGGATATGTTATACTCGATCAGGGGACTTTTTTATACTTGACCAGAGGACTTTGTTTTACTCGATCAGAGGATATGTTATACTCGATCAGTGGACTTTGTTATACTCGATTAGGGGCCTTTGTTATACTTGATGAGGGGGCTTTGTTATACTCGACCAGGGGACTTTGTTATACTCGATCAGGGAACTTTGCTATACTCGACCAGGGAACTTTGTTATAATCGATCAGGGGACTTTTTTATACCCGATGAGGGGGCTTTGTTATACTCGATCAGGGACTTTGTTATACTCGATCAGGGGACTTTTTTATACCCGATGAGGGGGCTTTGTTATACTCGATCAGGGGACTTTGGTTATACTCGAACAGGGGAATTTGTTATACTCGACCAGGGGCCTTTGTTATACTCGATCAGGGGACTTTTTTATACTCGATAAGAGGAATTTGTTATACTCGATCAGGGGACTTTGTATTTCTCGATCAGGGCCCTTTGCTATACTCAACCAGGGGACTTTGTTATAATCGATCAGGTGACTTTGCTATGCTCGATATCGGGACATTGTTATACTTGGCCAGGGGACTATTTTTACTCGATCAGGGGACTTTGTTATACTAGTATCAGGAACTTTGTTATTCTCGACCAGGGGACTTTGTTATACTCGGTCAGGGACTTTGTTATAATCAATCAGGGGACTTTGTTATGCTCGATCTGGGGACTTTGTTATACTGGGCCAGGAGACTGTGTTATTCTCGATCAGGGGATATGCTATACTCGATCAGGGGACTTTGTTGTACTGGACCAGGGAACTTTGTTATACTCGATCAGGGGACTTTGTTATACTCGATTAGGGGACTTTGTTATACTCGTCCAGGGGGCTTTGTTGTACTCGATTAGGGGTCTTTGTTATACTCGATCAGGGGACTTGTCTTTCTCGATCAGGGCCCTTTGCTATACTCGATCACCGGACTTTGTTATACTCGATAAGGGGTCTTTGTTATACTCGATATGGGGACTTTGTTATACCGGGCCAGGGGACTTTTTTATGCTCGATCAGGGGACTTTGTTATACACGATCAGGGAATTTTTGTTATAGTCGATCAGGGGCCTTTGTTATACTCGATCACCGGACTTTGTTATACTCGATAAGGGGTCTTTGTAATACTCGATAAGGGGAATTTGCTATACTCGATAAGGGGACTTTGTTAGACTCGAACAGGGGACTTTGTTATACTCGACCAGGGGACTTTGTTATACACGATTAGGCGGCTTAGTTATACTCGATCAGGTGACTTTGTTATACTCGATGAGGGGCCTTTCTTATACTCGAACAGGGGACTTTGTTATACTCAACCAGAGGACTTTGTTATACTCGGTTCAGGGGTCTTTGTTATACTCGTCCAGTGGGCTTTGTAATACTAGGATCAGGGGACTTTGTTATACTCGATCAAGGGACTTTGTCTTACTCGATGAGGGCCCTTTGTTATACTCGACCAGGGGACATTGTTATAATTGATCAGGGGACTTTGTTTTGTTCGATCTGGGGACTTTGTTATACTGCGCCAGGAGACGTTGTTATATTCGATGAGGGGATATGTTATACTCGATCAGGGTCTTTGTTAGATTGGACCAGGGGACTTTGTTATACTCGATCGAAGGGACTTATATATCCACTGGGCTTTATTCCATACTCGATGAGGACTTTGTTATACTCGATCGAGGACTTTGTACTCCTCATTAGGGACTTTTTATATGACTGACGGACTTTAGTACTGCTCGATAGAGGCCTTTGTTATACTCAATCCACTAGGACTTTGTTATACTCGATCAGGGGACTTTTTTATACTTGACCAATGGACTTTGTTATACTCGACCAGGGGACTTTGTTATAATCGATCAGGGAATTTGTTTTGTTCGATCTGGGGACTTTGTTATACTGCGCCAGGAGACGTTGTTATACTCGATGAGGGGATATGATATACTCGACCAGGGTCTTTGTTATATTGGTCCAGGGGACTTTGTTATACTGGGTCAGGAAACGTTGTTATACTCGATCAGGGGATATGTTATACTCGATCAGGGGACTTTGTTATACTGGATAGGACTGTTCTCATCCAGGGCTTCTTGAGATCAGAACCTTCTGACCGAGACTTTGGTATACTCGACCAGAGCCACTGCCTTGCCTCAATTGATCAGGAGACTTTGTTATGCTCGATCTGGGAACTTTGTTATACGGGCCTTAGAACTTTGTATCGCTCAATCAAGGGATATATTACCTTTCTCAATCAGAGACTTTTTATACTTGAACCCAGAGCTTTCTGATCGAGGATATCTTCTCTCAGATGGTAGACTTTTGTTATACTCGATTAGGGGCCTTTGTTATACTCGATGAGGGGGCTTTGTAATCCTCGACCAGGGGACTTTGTTATACTCGATCAGCGAACTTTGTTATACTCAACCAGGGGACTTTTTTAAAATTAATCATGGGACTTTGTCATACTCGATCAGGGGAATTTTGTTATACTCGATAAGGGGACTTTGTTATACTTAATCAGGGGACTTTGTTATGCTCGATTAGGGGCCTTTGTTATACTCGATGAGGGGGCTTTGTTATACTCGACAAGGGGACTTTGTTATACTCGATCAGGGAACTTTGTTATACTCCTCCAGGGGACTTTTTTAAAATTTATCAGGGGACTTTGTTATACTCAATCATGGGACTTTGTTATACTCGATGAGGGGTTTTGGTTATCCTCGATCAGGGGACTTTGTTATACTCGAATAGGGGACTTTGTTATACTCGATCAGGGGACTTTGTTATACTCGACCAGAGGACTTTTTTATACTCGATCAGGGGATATGTTATACTCGATGAGGGGATTTTCTATACTTGATTAGGGGACTTTGTTATACTCGATCAGGGGAATTTTGTTATACTCGATCAGAGGACTTTGTTATACTGCGCCAGGAGACGTTGTTATACTCGCTGAGGGGATATGTTATACTCGATCAGGGTCTTTGTTATATTGGACCAGGGGACTTTATTATACTTGATCAGGGACTTTGTTATACTCGATCAGGGGACTTTGTTATACTCGACCAGGGAACTTTGTTATACTCGATCAGGTGACTTTGTTATACTCGACAAGAGGACTTTTTTATACTCGATCAGGGGATATGTTATACTCGATGAGGGGATTTTCTATACTTGATTAGGGGACTTTGTTATACTCGATCAGGGGAATTTTGTTAAACTCGATCAGAGGTCTTTGTTATACTCGACCAGGGACCTTTGTTATACTCGATAAGAAAACTTTCTTATACTCGACCAAGGGACTTTGTTATACTCGATCAAGTGACTTTTGTTATACTCGATCAGGGGACTTTGTTATACTCGTCCAGGTTCCTTTGTTATACTCGATCAGGGGACTTTGTTATACTGGACCAGGGGACTTTTTTATACCCGATCAGGGGACTTTGTTATACTCGATCAGGGGACTTTTGTTTTCCTCGATCAGGGGACTTTGTTATACTCGACCAGGGGCCTTTGTTATACTCGATCAGGGGACTTTGTTATACTCGATAAGGGGACTCTGTTATCCTCGATAAGAGGAAATTGTTATACTCGATCAGGGGACTTTGTCTTACTCGATCAGAGCCCTTTGCTATACTCGACCAGGGGACTTTGTTATACTGGGCCAGGGGACGTTTTTATACTCGATCAGGGGACTTTTTTATACTCGATCAGGGGACTTTTGTTGTACTCGATCTGGGGACTTTTTTATACTCGACCAGGGGCCTTTGTTATGCTCGATCACCGGACTTTGTTATACTCGATAAGGAGTCTTTGTAATACTCGATAAGGGGACTTTGTTATACTCGATCAGGTGACTTTGTTATACTCTATGAGGGGCCTTTCTAATACTCGATCAGGGGCCTTTGTTATCCTAGATCAGGGGACTTTGTTATACTCGGTTCAGGGTTCTTTGTTATACTTGTCCAGTGGGCTTTGTTATACTAGGATCAGGGGACTTTGTAATACTCGATCAAGGGACTTTGTCTTACTCGATGAGGGCCCTTTGTTATACTCGACCAGGGGACTTTGTTATAATCGATCAGGGGACTTTGTTATACTGCGCCAGGAGACGTTGTTATACTCGATGAGGGGATATGTTATACTCGATCAGGGTCTTTGTTATATTGGACCAGGGGACTTTATTATACTTGATCAGGGACTTTGTTATACTCGATCAGGGGACTTTGTTATATTCGTCCAGGGGGCTTTGTTATACTCGATGAGGGGACTTTGTTATACTCGATCAAGGACTTTGTTATACTCGACAAGGGGACTTTTTTATACTTGACCAATGGTCTTTGTAATACTCGATGAGGGGCCTTTGTTATACTCGATCTGGGGACTTTGTTATACTCGACCAGGGGACTTTTTTATTCTTGACCAATGGACTTTGTTGCCGTGACCAGGGACTTTATTTATAATCGGATCAGGGACTTTATTATAACTCGATCAGGACTTTTATACTCGATCAGTGGACTTTGTTATACTCGTCCAGGAGGCTTTGTTAAACTCGCTCAGCTGACTTTGCTATACTCGACCAGGGGACTTTGTTATACTCGATCAGAGGACATTCTTATACTGGAACAGGGGACTTTTTTATACTTGACCAATGGACTTTGTTATACTCGATGAGCGGCCTTTGTTATACTCGATCAGGGGATTTTGTTATTCTCGATGAGGCTATTTTATGATCGGTCATGTTATACTAGATCAAGGCTTTTGTTATAGATGAGGGCCTTTTGGACTCGATCAGGGTGCCACTCTCGATCAGGGGACTGTTTTTGCGATCAGAGGACATTCTTATACTCGAGCGAGGGCTGTGTTACGCTCGAACTGGTTTATTCCTCGACGAGGAAACTGTTATATACTCGATCAGGGGTTTCTTCTTTCAATAGGAGTTTCTTCTACTCGATCAGGACTTTGTTATATGAGGACTTTTTATACTTGACCAATGGACTTTGTTATACTCGATGAGAGGCCTTTGTTATACTTGATCAGGGGACTTTCTTATACTCGAGCAGACGACTTTGGTATATTCGATCAGGGGATATGTTATACTCGATCAGGGGACTTTGTTATACTTGATTTGGGGACTTTGTTATACTCGTCCATTGGGCTTTGTTATAATAGGATCAGGGGACTTTGATATACTCGATCAGGGGACTTTGTCTTACTCGATGAGGGCCCTTTGTAATACTCGACCAGAGGACTTTGTTATAATCGATCAAGAAATTTTGTTATGCTCGATCTGGGGACTTTGTTATACTGCGCCTGGAGACGTTGTTATCCTCGATGAGGGGATATGTTATACTCGATCAGGGGACTTTGTTATACTGGACCAGGAGACTTTGTT
>NW_024748898.1:0-21717 GCF_018991925.1 Homarus americanus
AGGAGGAGAGTTAGAAGAAAATCAACTTCAAGCTAAGAAGAAGAATACCAAGACATTTCCTCCAAACAACAAAACAACACACACAATCAAGCCGACCAAACACTGAGAAACCATGGCGGAACCCAACATGCACCGGACGCTTGACCTGACTCTATCCTGCCGCATCCAGGCGAGTTGCTGCTTAAAGTCCCTCACGCAAGCGCTGTTTAGCCACTGCACCTATTCTCTCCTCCTAAAATTCACTTCAATCCCCCCTGCCACTAGCATGTTATGTATGTATGTATGTATGTATGCATGAATGATAACTGCAACTTTGCGTATTAAAACTCATTACTCTTACCGAAGTAATATAGTGCGTGGTTATGTTATGTCATGTTAGGATAGATTATAAACTACATTGGGTTACATTTCGTGAGGTTCGGTGACGCTACAGGAAGTTAGGTGAGGTACCTGGAGGTTAGGTGAATGTTGACTGACTGACTGACTGACTGACAATTACTAGGAAGTGGTTCCAACACGTTCACGCACAACCTATACTCATACCACAAGTCCAGAATTAGAGAGGATCATGTTATTGGATATATTTTCAACGATTTACTCAGTGTCTAACCAACTCTTTAGCGATTTAAATGTGGACCTAAAAGTAGGTCCGTATATTTGTTTGTCGTGGTGGTGGTGGTGGTGGTGGTGTGTGCCCGTCCATCAGGTTGATTAACCACCAAAACCATAAAGGGTGCGGCCTTGCCGTTTCAGGGCATACACCACATCCATGGCGGTGACGGTCTTCCTTTTTGCGTGCTCGGTGTAGGTGACGGCGTCACGGATGACGTTCTCCAGAAACACCTTGAGGACGCCGCGGGTCTCCTCGTAGATGAGGCCGGATATACGTTTAACACCTCCACGCCGAGCTAGACGACGAATGGCGGGCTTGGTGATACCCTGGATGTTGTCACGAAGCACCTTACGATGACGCTTGGCGCCACCCTTTCCAAGTCCCTTGCCGCCTTTGCCTCGTCCAGTCATGTTGTTGTGGTTGCTACTACAGGTGGTCCTGGTGTGGCTTCGCCCACGGTTTGGTGGGAGTAGGTGGCGTGCTGTGGACGCAGCGGTAGTATCGTTCATCCAAGGCCGTCCCTCCCTCTTGGAGGTGGGGCGTAGCTTGCGGATGACGCATGCGGCACTCGTGGCCAATGAGGTGGCCACTGAGGTGGAGAATGTCTGTATATAAGCCCGCCCGCCTGCCAGGCCGCCACAAACGGGCCGCCTATAGGCAAAGGCCCGTGTCGGACTACGGTCCGACAATCTATACAACAACAACCAGGCCGCCCGTATTTACTATTTCGTCGTCGAGATGGCCCGTACTAAACAGACTGCCCGCAAGTCCACTGGAGGCAAGGCTCCACGGAAGCAGCTTGCCACCAAGGCAGCTCGCAAGTCCGCCCCAGCCACCGGTGGTGTCAAGAAGCCCCATCGTTACAGGCCCGGAACCGTCGCCCTTCGTGAGATCCGTCGTTACCAGAAGAGCACAGAGCTACTCATCAGGAAGCTGCCCTTCCAGCGCCTGGTGCGTGAGATCGCCCAGGATTTCAAGACTGACCTGCGCTTCCAGTCGTCTGCCGTCATGGCTCTGCAGGAAGCCTCTGAGGCTTACCTGGTGGGTCTTTTCGAGGACACCAACCTGTGTGCCATTCACGCCAAGCGCGTTACCATCATGCCCAAGGACATCCAGCTGGCCCGGCGCATCCGCGGAGAGCGTGCTTAAGTCCTCTTCCTTGGGGAAAAAGAAAAAGCACAACAAAACCTACCAGACATCTATAACTCGGCCCTTCTCAGGGCCAAAGAACTGTTCTGAAGATAATTTTCATGACAATCGAAATGGTTGGTGGTAGGAGAGCGTTAATTTCGGTTACCCAAATCGCCTAACGGTAAGTTGGTAACATTCGTGCAGGCACGAATGTATAGTAGGTCAAATTCGGGAGGTGGGTGGGTGCAACAAACAAGAGCTAGTAACAAATAAATATATAAAGAATAAGTAAGTAAATAAATAAATAAAATAAAAGAAAATACAATAAAATACAATAAAATAAAATAAATTGTTTACATGAAATAGGCGTGCTGCAAACATGAAATGAAGCCCAAACACACTCCATGTATGTCACTTTGCAGTGGGTGTAAAAGTACTCCACGCAGAATTTATTTATTTATTTATTATGTTTCGATTTAGTCCGGTTTCTACGCCAATAGAGAATGCAGATTATTATAATTTTTTTTTTTTTTTATTTCCCTCTCAATATATCACTGTCGGTAACTGTCTCTTTAACATGTAACTGTGGCTCCGATGGAGCCGATTAAGTTGTAGTAGTGGGATGGCGTGTTTGTTGTGCACAAGTAACCTCTTACTTGGAAGAGGTGTACTTGGTGACAGCCTTGGTGCCCTCAGACACGGCATGCTTGGCCAGTTCACCGGGCAGCAAGAGTCGGACAGCTGTCTGGATTTCCCGACTTGTAATGGTGGAGCGTTTGTTGTAGTGCGCCAGGCGGGAAGCCTCGGCAGCGATGCGCTCGAAGATGTCGTTCACGAAAGAGTTCATGATGGACATAGCTTTGGAGGAGACTCCTGTGTCGGGGTGCACTTGCTTCAGTACCTTGTAGATGTAGATGCTGTAGCTTTCCTTCCTCCTGCGCTTCTTCTTCTTGTCACCCTTGGCAATGGCCTTCTGGGCCTTTCCAGCCTTCTTGGCAGCCTTTCCGGAAGTTTTGGGAGGCATGGCGGCACAGTTACTCGTGGCGCGGAGCGAGAGAATTGAAAACTGGCCCGACTAACTTTTCCTTATATACCGAGCGGGCCGCTCAGGATCAGACTGGCTGCAGCTACGGCTCTCTTACATTGGTTGGGTCCGCGAGACGGCCACCTGGCCTGATCCTGAGCTTGGTATAAAAGACCAAGGTGGCGGGCGGAAATTTAACTCCTATCACGAAAAGCAGCAGCAGCAACATGTCAGGACGCGGCAAGGGAGGCAAGGTGAAGGGCAAGTCAAAGTCCCGTTCTAGCAGGGCCGGACTCCAGTTCCCCGTGGGTAGGATCCACCGTCTCTTGCGTAAAGGCAACTATGCTGAGCGTGTTGGTGCAGGTGCCCCTGTGTACCTTGCAGCCGTCATGGAGTACCTGGCAGCAGAAGTGCTCGAGCTGGCCGGTAACGCCGCCCGCGACAACAAGAAGACCCGCATTATCCCGCGTCATCTTCAGCTTGCCATTCGCAATGACGAGGAGCTGAACAAGCTCCTATCTGGAGTCACCATTGCCCAAGGGGGTGTCCTTCCTAACATCCAAGCTGTGCTCCTCCCCAAGAAGACAGAGAAGAAATAAGAACCCAAGGTTCGTTCACACAAGACAACCTAACCAAACAGGCTCCTTTCGGAGCCACAGGATATCACTTAAAGAGAGAAATATACGACATCAACGTTTTGCAGGATAACACTCTGTGTAAAATGAGTGAAATTGATTTTGAATGGTGTAGATGTGAAGGGGTACTGCGGGGGCCTGGGGTGGGGGACTTAAACGGGACTTAGAAGGGCGCAAGAAGCAGCTTTAGCAGCAGCAGCAGCAAGGGATGAGACCTTATTTTCAGTCAGGTTCATACACAAAGAAATACATCAGATTCATTGACAGTACAGTACACATTTACCAGTGTGGGCTAGCCAATTTGGGATAAAGAGCAAGAATGTAATGTCCTCAATGAAGTAATGACATAGTTCAAGATACAATAAGTGAGGTGGCCTGAAGTCTTTGACAGTGTCCCATTCAATAATATAGTGCTTTAAAGGTGTATCACCAAGTTTACATGCTGAGTGTTCCGGTATGGGTACAGCGTTACTAACTAGCCAGATGTGTCTGTATCCTAACCTAATTCTGGCCACGACTACATCACACAGGCAAGTTGTTTGGACACTCTTCCTAGCCCCCTTGGTCCCTGTTCACCTACCTACTGTAGCAGTAAGTAGGTACCTGTTGTAAATCGAAACGTTGCCAATTTGTATTCAGGGAAAGTTGTTGGAGCTTCTAAACTTGAACTGACACAATCCGAGGAGTGGTGACCCGAGGATCACAGACACTATCTCTCCCTTCCTAACCTCCTGCTCCTTCCTCTGTCCTCCAAAAATTGAACCATGCTATCGCAAAGGTAATAATACAGGTAGAGACAACAACATATTTTCCTATTGTCTTATTATATATTAATAACAGAAACGCTGCCGCCATCCTGGAGGCTTTACATTGTCTCACTGTTCATTCCCTCCACAATTCTTCCTCTTACTTCTTCTTCTTCTTCCACCAATACTTTATTAACGGTGTATGTAAGTTTCACCATGTTTTGCACTCCAGCGGTAGAGCAAAGTATATTTTGTTAGCAATAAACCAAAAGCATATTTTATGGCCTAATCATCACTACATAGAACACCACCCATAAAGCATGATACTAGTAGACCACAAACTGCTATAAACACCCAAAGCATATTTTATTGCCTAATCATCCATCACTACATAGAACACCACTCATAAAGCATGATACTATTAGACCACAAACTGCTATAAACCCCGAAAATATACTATACTAGTGACTCTAATTGTGTTACCCAATATTATACGAAATAATACTATAAAACATAATAATAAACACACTAATAGTGTATATTAGTTGAATGCACAATCTGATGAGAAATCAAAAAAAAAAAAAAAAACATAACAATAACCTAGAAAGAGTGTAGAGTATTTTTGTGCAAACTATTATACTAGTAGATGGTCTAAGATAACTGTATGTGAAGGAAAAGGTGTGCTCTCCACTCAAACTTTCTTTTTATGAAATCTCCTACTCCCCAGCTGAGCGGTACGCCCAATGGGAAACAAAACGTGGCACATAACACGCCGCCCGCCAGCTCTGGCTCGGTGAATAGGAATCAGTAATCGGGCGGAGTATAAACAACACCGCCGCCAATGTGCTCCTCCCATCTCTGAGGAAATCTGGCGGGCAACTTAGTATTATATTAGCATGTAATAATAATAACAATAATAATAATAATAATACTACTACTACTACTAATAATAATAATAATATTAATAATAATAATATTAAAAATAATAACATGCAATTTCATTTTATAACACATACAAACAAAATAGTGTATAGCCTACTATACTTAACTATAATAGGTTAGGTTGCGTAGGAGGATCTAAAAAGTACAGTAGTATACACACACACACACACACACACACACACACACACTTCGCTACTATATGCCAGACGCTCCCCCGGCTTGACACAACCACTCTCCCTGCTTACCTACCAGCCCCCCCCTTCCCACTGACTTAGTAGAAGTATTTGAAATAGCAAAACGCCTGGACAAACTAAAATTAAAACGCTCTACCACCCCCATTGACTTACCAATGAAACGCTTCAAGGAGTTCTCCCCGGAGCTTGCTAAACCCCTATGCTCCATCATCAATGCTTCTCTCAGTCAAGCCAGATGCCCAGCTGACTGGAAGACCTCTTATGTATCACCAGTGCCCAAGTCAACCAGCCCACAATCCTTAAATCAGCTACGACCTATTGCAATCACCCCAATACCCAGCCTAATCTGTGAAAGTTTTGTGTTCGACTGGCTGGGCTTTTGCTGATATTGCAGGAGTCGTAGTAGACCCTCAGCAATTTGGCAACATGAAAACTTCCTCCACCACTGACTGACTGACTGTCTTGTCAGCTTTCTCGATTACATATACCGCCATCTCGAGAAACGAAAAACGTCTGTAGCTGTCGCCTTCATTGATTTCACTAAAGCGTTCGACCTAGTCGACCACAATATAATCATCAACTAAGCTATTGACCTCGGGCTTCGGAGAAGTCTTATTATACCAGGGCTTACAGACTTCCTCAGTGACCGACGCCAAGCTGTACGCTTCCGAGGGGCTGGCTGTCTCCACCTTTCAGTCACTCACCTGTGGCGTCCCCCAAGGCACCAAGATGGGACCACTCTGCTTCCTTATGCTCATCAATGATGCCCTAAGAGAAACCCCTGCTCGCTGGAAATATGTCGACGACTCCACCATTGGGATCAGCGTCAACAATTCTGCTCCAAACTATACCGCCCTTCATGATTTATTGAACAGTCTCCAAAACTGGGCCACCAACAACCATGGTTATGCACATCAACCTCTCCTCCGACATTGTCCCACCTCCTTCCATTACTCTAGGTCCGAACACACTCCAGGTTTTAGATTCCACGAAGCTCCTCGGCGTCACCATAGACAACAAACTAAATTAGAAACCACACGTCAGTGAAGTTATCAAATCCTCCAGTTTCCGTCTCCACCTCCTACGCCGACTCAAGTCCCTCGGTGTTCCTGCACACGAGCTCCTCAGTGTTTACACAACATTCATACTTCCCAAGCTCACCTGGTCTTCCTCCCTAAATGCCACACAACGTAAACACCTAGAAAAAGTGCAAAAGAGGCCATGCAAGATTATTCTCTACCCTTCCTACTCCACATATCAAGAAGCGCTCAACACACTGACCGACCCTTTAGACTCTCACTGACCATCACCACGACCTCATCTGCAAATTTGGTAAGAAGCTTCTACACCATCCCCGACACCGGCTCCTACTACCACCTGAGATCCCTAGTCCGAGAATTGCTCTTCGACACCACAACCGCATCCAGCCCATACGTGCACGAACTGATCGCTATAAGAACAGCCCAGTCCCAACCATTGTAAAAATTATCGATAACTTGTAATAAATCAGTGTACTCACTCCCAGTAAACACTACTCCTTGCACTGTCACTATGTTGAAATGAACTGTAGTTTGAGCTTTTCCCCAGCTAGTTATTATATGTCTTATTTGTGTCACGCATGTTACTTGTATATTATTTGTAATTCGTAACCCATTCCCCAAATATGTAACTGTATATTTTCAGCCTTCTGGCTGCCAAGCTCTTTCAATAAACCGTTAATTATTATTATTATTATTATTATTATTTATATGTTGGTCCATACCAACTCACTCCCCTGAACCCTCCTCCCCACCGGACTATCAACAAGTTCTTGCCATAAGGTACTATCTCATTTGGCAAAGGAATGGAACCAGTGATGAATAGTGGTGAACAGTGCTTAACTCAGTGAAAAACAACGCGGCAGTTGAGTCTTACCCAAGCTAGCTAACCACCTTCACACAGTGAGGTCCCAGGTACCCAGTTATACTTCCCCTGAGACTCCACGATAGAGAGGCCTGGGACCACACCTCACCCACTTGAATGAGTGAGTCATGTCGACCACGTGGTGTCCCCAAGATGCTACGACACCACGTAGTGAATGTTTTGCTACAGCATCATCATGTGAAGTTCCTCATAACACCATCTGTGAGGTAACTGCTACATCATCAGGCCCCTCATAACGCCATCTGTGAGGGAGTTACTACACCACGTGTCTGGTGTTCAACACCTCACCTTACATGATCTACGCGTGCAAACATTAATCTGTATGTTCACTGTGTGCTCCTTCACCTATCTCTAATGAGGGCTTTTGTTAAACCACCAATGTATGTACTAAGTCATTTGTGTCCAATGTATACTTTCGAAAAGCCCTTGTTTGGGGAAGGTAGGAGAGAGTAGTCGTCATTATTGTCCAAGCCACATTATTTATTTCTATATATAAGTAATGTAGGCTGGTTTTTAAATACCTCAATCCCCTAACGGTGCCGTTTGTATATTAAGAAATACCGAAGCCATACAGTACAACACCAGCGAATATGAAGTATCACTGTAACCGGCAACTGTTACTCACTCATACCTACATACATATATAGATGCTTTACAGAATGCTAGCAGACACGAGGAAGACGAACAACAAGAGGAGGAGAGTTAGAAGAAAATCAACTTCAAGCTAAGAAGAAGAATACCAAGACATTTCCTCCAAACAACAAAACAACACACACAATCAAGCCGACCAAACACTGAGAAACCATGGCGGAACCCAACATGCACCGGACGCTTGACCTGACTCTATCCTGCCGCATCCAGGCGAGTTGCTGCTTAAAGTCCCTCACGCAAGCGCTGTTTAGCCACTGCACCTATTCTCTCCTCCTAAAATTCACTTCAATCCCCCCTGCCACTAGCATGTTATGTATGTATGTATGTATGTATGCATGAATGATAACTGCAACTTTGCGTATTAAAACTCATTACTCTTACCGAAGTAATATAGTGCGTGGTTATGTTATGTCATGTTAGGATAGATTATAAACTACATTGGGTTACATTTCGTGAGGTTCGGTGACGCTACAGGAAGTTAGGTGAGGTACCTGGAGGTTAGGTGAATGTTGACTGACTGACTGACTGACAATTACTAGGAAGTGGTTCCAACACGTTCACGCACAACCTATACTCATACCACAAGTCCAGAATTAGAGAGGATCATGTTATTGGATATATTTTCAACGATTTACTCAGTGTCTAACCAACTCTTTAGCGATTTAAATGTGGACCTAAAATTAGGTCCGTATATTTGTTTGTCGTGGTGGTGGTGGTGGTGTGCGCCCGTCCATCAGGTTGATTAACCACCAAAACCATAAAGGGTGCGGCCTTGCCGTTTCAGGGCATACACCACATCCATGGCGGTGACGGTCTTCCTTTTTGCGTGCTCGGTGTAGGTGACGGCGTCACGGATGACGTTCTCCAGAAACACCTTGAGGACGCCGCGGGTCTCCTCGTAGATGAGGCCGGATATACGTTTAACACCTCCACGCCGAGCTAGACGACGAATGGCGGGCTTGGTGATACCCTGGATGTTGTCACGAAGCACCTTACGATGACGCTTGGCGCCACCCTTTCCAAGTCCCTTGCCTCCTTTGCCTCGTCCAGTCATGTTGTTGTGGTTGCTACTACAGGTGGTCCTGGTGTGGCTTCGCCCACGGTTTGGTGGGAGTAGGTGGCGTGCTGTGGACGCAGCGGTAGTATCGTTCATCCAAGGCCGTCCCTCCCTCTTGGAGGTGGGGCGTAGCTTGCGGATGACGCATGCGGCACTCGTGGCCAATGAGGTGGCCACTGAGGTGGAGAATGTCTGTATATAAGCCCGCCCGCCTGCCGGGCCGCCCACTCATCACATCGCTCCTGAACGAAGAAGACCTCTCAACAAGACCTCCTGCTGGACCCGGAACTCTGAAGACCGCCCTCTCCCTTGTACCATTGTTGGCCATCTTCCCGGACCGGACCACCCACGACTGTCATCGTCCACAACAACTCACGAGCGTTCTCGGTTTATCGAGCATTAGCTTGCCCTCCCCACTGGTGGTGTGAGTGACCCACACTCCAGCTGGAGAGCAGTTATAGCGCGATATTCCCGGCGTGGTTTGAGCTCTTTTCCTTCTACTACCATTTTTCCTTTTTCGCTCTGGCCTAGGGACCTGCACCCTCAAAAGTGTATTCGTCCTGCGGTCCCCCCTGTAACTGTTCACCTCCCTCCCAGGAGATTGTGAACACGAAAGGGGGTCGGAGCAAAACCCTCCCCAGCCGAGTCTTTCCAGGAAAACCGTGATCGTGCGGGTCCACCTGGAAAGAGGGTCGCAATCCTTATCCTTCCCAAATAGGCACACTTAGCTCACGTCTATAAGTGAGCAGTCACATACACTAGGAAGTAGGCTTCCCCAATCGGGGCTCCGTGAGAGAAGCTCAGGAACCACTCTACGACCACCAGCTAGTGGGGAGTGCTGTAATTCCTTTGCTGTTTACTCAACCGGAATAGGTAGGATCTAAAACAACAACAACAACAACAACAACAACAACAACAACCCGGTTATGGAGCGCGTACGCCCTCCTAACCGCGATCCCCGCCTGAACCGCCAACCTGACGACCCGAACCACGACAGGCTTCGCACAGAGAAAGCAGACCAGTTACGCGCCTTCAACGAAGCCCTGAAAAGCAGGAACTCTGCCACCACCTCCAACAACTCCACCACCACCACCACCTCCACCACCACCACCACTGCTACCGCTACTGAGGACAATTGGACGAAGGTAGAAAATAAGAAACGCCGACGTGCCTTTTCGGGAAACGATTGCCGTCAAGCAGCCCCCAAGGCACCCATCACCACCACCAGCTCACCTCCAACGACACTGCCAAAATTCCGGATCACGAAAACGGACGCAAAAACAACATATGCCGCCGTCACAGAGATGGAAAAGCAAAACCCACTGGCCAAGTTCTCAGTGCGGCCCAACCTAAAGGGGGAGATGATCGTTCACCCCAAAGACAAGAACTCCGCCACCACCCTCGACACTTACCTACAAAACACCACCACCATTACTTCAACCAAGCTAGACCCCGCCCAGAAACTGATGAAGTCGGTAGTCCTCCGGTACCCAAAGGAACTACCTCTCGAACCCCTGGAGAACCACCCGAAGATCCTAAAAGCCGAGAGATGCTCTCCCCTGTCCCACAAGACGGCCACCACGAAACAAGTCCTCATAACGCACTACGGCTCACCCCCCAGCACCATAGACCTCAAAACCTGGGGGATCTACGAAGTGAGGCCCTTCGTCCCAGAGCCCCTGCGATGCTTCAGATGCCAGAAATACGGGCACCATCAGACAAGGTGCACGTACAGGGAAATCTGCGCAGTCTGCGCACAGAAGCACGGCACACAGTCCTGCCTCACCAAACTGAAAAATGGGGAAAAAATTGCCCCCAAGTGTGCCAACTGCGGGGGCAAACACCACGCCTGGAATCCTGGATGCTCCGAGAGAACAAAGAGGGTCCAGGCAAACCGACCAGCAGCAAGACCGGCCCCCACCGCCTACACACCAGCCCCACCAAGTACCTTCGTGTGGGGAACCCAAAGGCCAAAACAACAAAGACAACCTCCTCAGCCAGTCAACACCCAAAGTGCAGCCCAGTTTCCTGGCCTCACTACAGCCACACCTCAGCCACCCAAGCAGCAGAGAACGACAACCACGAGAAAGACAAAAGAAGCACACACCAAGGCACCAGAAGGAATGATACACATATCAGACCTAGCCAATGTACTGACGACCTTCGCGGAGGGCCTAGCCGGACTACTGGGCCACAAGATCCAACCCACACAGCTCCAAATACTCATGGGGAGCGTCCTCGGGCAAGTCGCCACAGCTCCAGCCACCTCAGTGGAGGAAGCCACGCCGGTCCGCACACGAGTAACAGCCGAGGTACACTCTACACCGAAGAAGGCCACCAGAGAACCCAAGACACCGACAGCTCCCAAGATACCGACAGCTCCCAGAAAGAAACTGGACGTTTCAACTCCCCTGAACCGAACCACGGCCCAGAAGGCAAAAACCACAGAACACGAAGACATGGACCTGATTCAGTTGGAATCGAACTTGGACATCTCCATCGAGGACCACCAGAAGTCCCCGATGAAACAGTGGTGGAAAACGTCAGCACCCTGAACATCCTAACATGGAATGCTCAGGGCATCAAAAACAAGAAACACCTCCTACAAGAAGCAGCAGCCAAGGACAAGCTTGACATCATACTCCTACAAGAAACACTTCTACAAGAACACCACTGTTTCAAATTCAGCGGTTACAAGACATACAGGAGGCATTTCACGCAGGCGTCAACAAGAGGATGTATGATCTTGGTCAAGTCAAGCATACCCTCCGCCGATGTCACGCAGCAATTTCCATGTGGGGAAAACATCGAGACACAGGCCGTCAAAGTAACCCTCCAAGAACGGGAATTAACTGTTCACAACATCTACAAGAACCCAAGGGGCTCACTGGAGGTTACTCAATTATTTGCTTCGGCCGCCGACCACGCCACACTCATAGGAGGGGATTTCAACGCACATCATCCCTTCCTAAGCTCGGCAAGCCCCACAAATGAAGACGGCCTACACCTATACACCACCTTTCAAGATACACCCGAGATCTGCCTCCTGAACACCGGAGAGCCCACCCACACTAGGGGAGGAAGGCTAGATCTAACCTTCGTCTCCAGTGCACTACAGCCTTCGGCCTCCTGGCAGATACACCCCACGCTGACCAGTGACCACTTCGCCACCCTAACAACGCTGAAGGTGAACAAACTCCCCACTCCACCCCCCCCGAGATGGAGATACAACACTCAAAAGGCAGACTGGGGACTCTTCAAGAAACACCTGGCTAAGTGGCGCGAAAAATCACAGCCGGCCGGCGCAGCACCCGCGGATGAGACAACCCTCCACCACCAATTGGTCGAGGCGTTTCACCTAGCGGCAGAAGAGGCTATCCCAAAAACAAAACCCACATCAAGACAGTACAATGATTACTGGTACTACTGTCCCAGGGTGAAAGAACTCAACCACAGAGTGAACATGGCCCGAAGAAACTACAGGAGACATCCCACGGCAACAAACAGACATCTCCTGCAAGTCATAGTCAAGGATACCAGGGAAGAGAAGGAAGAAATTAAAAACGCAAGCTGGCTCAAGTGGTGCTCCGAACTGAACGAGCACACCACCCTTGGCAAGATGTGGGCCCAGATCCGAAGGGCATCTGGGAAGGCAACACCACCACCACCAACTCATCCCAACCCAGAAGAGGAAGCCGAGAGACTTGCAAAACTGTTCTCTGACCGAGCAGCAACGAAGAACCTCCCGAGACAGGCGGAGGAGACACAACGGCGTCTGCGACAGGTCAGACTCCAGATGATCGAAGAGGCCTGCAACAGTGAAGATGACACTGACAGACCATTCAACCAGCAAGAACTCCAGAAGTCGCTAAAACGAAGCAAGGATACAGCTCCAGGGGCCGACAGGATAACCTACTCCATGCTCTCTCATGCCGGTACAGCCGGACACGAGGCTCTGCTGCAAGCCATCAATGCTTCGTGGACAGCACAAAGACTCCCACCGGAATGGAAGAAGGCAGATATACAGCCCATTCCGAAGCCCAGAGAACCAGACAAGCCGAGGCCCATCTCCCTTCTCAGCTGCATAGCGAAGACCGGAGAAAGAATGGCTCTCAACCGACTCAAGTGGAAAGTAGGCAGCCCACACCCTCACATCTTTGCTTACACCGAGAACACCGGCACAGGCAACAACATCGCCGAGATACTCAGCACAGTGGACAACAAACCAGCTCTGGTGGTCTTCCTCGACCTGGAGAAAGCCTTCGAACTAGCAAATCCTTGGCCATTACAACTACGCTCGCTAAAAAAGGCGTCAAAGGAAGGTTGCTGGGGTGGATCCAGAACTACCTCACACAGAGAGAAGCACGAGTACGCTTTCAGGGAGCAACCTCAAGCTACAGGGTCCACGAAAACGGAACCCCACAAGGAGGCATCCTCAGTCCAATGCTGTTCAATGTCCTGATGGAAAATCTAGTCAAACTTCCCTTCAGACAAACAGCCAAGCTCCTATGCTATGCAGACGACTTACAGCTTATAGTAAGAGGATCGAACAGACTAGCCAACACGCAACACGCACTCCAACTTATAGAAGAGGAGTGCAACAGACTTGGACTCAAGATAAATCCAGCCAAGTCGAAAGCGATGGCCATCTGCACAGACACACCAGACAAGACGCTCTCCATACAAAACACGCCGGTAGTCTGGACCAACGCCCACCAGTGTCTTGGAATCTGGTTTGACCAGAAACTCACCTTCAAGCCGCAACTCGAGTATCTCAGGCACAGGACGAAGAGCAGACACAATATAATGAGGTCGCTCACCAGCAAATCCGCAGGAGCAAACCTTCATGTGCTCAAAGCCTACTACACAGCCGCCATCAGATCGCTGGTAGATTACAGTGCTCCAGCACTCATTGGACTGAGAGAAGACCAAATAGCTAAGCTAGAAGTCATTCAAAACAATGCTCTCAGGACCATGCTCGGAGCACCCATGTGGACCAGAATTTGCAATCTGCAAATGGAAACCGAGCTACCACCCCTGGCAGTACGAGTCAAGCAGGTGACAGCCGGTCTCCTCGCCAAAATCTGTAGAGCAGACAAGCCCACAGCTGCCAAGATTCGAATCAGTGCCTCCCTCCACCTCGACCACAGAGTGCGAGGGGCCACCTGGTCGCACGAGGCAAGCGAGGTCATCCGACACCTGCAAGCAGAAACACTCGTCAAGAACAACCAAGACACACGAGACAATGGTTACACTGTTCCTCCACCATGGAGCCCTCCACCAGCCACACTCAAATTCACCGACCTCGGCGATAGTAAAGCCAACCTCCAGAAGGAGGACCTCCAAAAAATATCTCTCCAAGCCATAGCCACCGAGACACCGGCTGATGCAGCATCATACTTCACAGACGGCTCGGTGGACCCAAAACATCACAGATCCGGAGCGGCCTTCTACACCCAAGGCCAGACCCTCAAATGGAGACTTTCCAACGACTGCTCCACCCTACAAACAGAACTGGTGGCAATCTCAAAGGCCCTACAACACGCTGCAACACAACACAACAAGTCCGTCATAATTCACACGGACTCGAAATCGGCCATGCAGGCGCTGCAACACAGTCAACCAAGAGACAACGTCCACATCATCACCTCGATCCTCGCACAGCTACAGGAATTCCAAAGCCAACACCGACCAGTCGTCTTACACTGGATTCCCAGCCATGTAGGGATCGGAGGAAACGACGTGGCAGACGAAGCAGCCAAGGCAGCTACACGTTCCAGTAGCGTACACATCCAAGTTCCAGCAAGTGTGCAACAGATCAAGAATCACCTCAGAAAGACTACCAAGCTCCACATCAAAAAGAGCTTCCTTCACGCACTCAACGCTGGTTCCCAATCAGCCAAATGGTACCTGGCGGCCACAAAAGGGGAACCACCTTTCGCAGACAAGAAAACTCCAAGACAAACCCAAGTCAGCCTTCACCGACTACGACTAGGGTACAAGTGCTCCTGGCAGATGATCGGAAACGACGTCATGGAATGCACCTACTGTCAGGAGCCAGCAGCCAACCCACTTGAACACTATCTCCTCGATTGCGAGGTCACACAAAGCCTCCGAGACAGAACTCAAATCTCCCAAGAAACACACACAACACCAGCGGCCACTCTAACCCGAAAGGCCCACACAGACCACATTCACCACCTACTCCGGGTCATCACACGATACCCACCACCCAGATAGCTTAGAAAGCATCCTCTCCCAGCAAGTGCGGACCCCAGTTCGGGGGGCGCGCCACTCCGAGGCTGACCACGTCCAAGAGTGGGGGCCGGTGGTAAGCGTCCACTGATCGGGGGTCCGCTCACACTTGCAACCTGCAGTATCCCTCCAATCTGCAGGTGGGACCACCTCCAATCCCAATCCGGTCTGGCTGCTCCTGGAGCTCCAGCCGGAACCACCAAACGGGCCGCCTATAGGCAAAGGCCCGTGTCGGACTACGGTCCGACAATCTATACAACAACAACAACAACCGGGCCGCCCGTATTGACTATTTCGTCGTCGAGATGGCCCGTACTAAACAGACTGCCCGCAAGTCCACTGGAGGCAAGGCTCCACGGAAGCAGCTTGCCACCAAGGCAGCTCGCAAGTCCGCCCCAGCCACCGGTGGTGTCAAGAAGCCCCATCGTTACAGGCCCGGAACCGTCGCCCTTCGTGAGATCCGTCGTTACCAGAAGAGCACAGAGCTACTCATCAGGAAGCTGCCCTTCCAGCGCCTGGTGCGTGAGATCGCCCAGGATTTCAAGACTGACCTGCGCTTCCAGTCGTCTGCCGTCATGGCTCTGCAGGAAGCCTCTGAGGCTTACCTGGTGGGTCTTTTCGAGGACACCAACCTGTGTGCCATTCACGCCAAGCGCGTTACCATCATGCCCAAGGACATCCAGCTGGCCCGGCGCATCCGCGGAGAGCGTGCTTAAGTCCTCTTCCTTGGGGAAAAAGAAAAAGCACAACAAAACCTACCAGACATCTATAACTCGGCCCTTCTCAGGGCCAAAGAACTGTTCTGAAGATAATTTTCATGACAATCGAAATGGTTGGTGGTAGGAGAGCGTTAATTTCGGTTACCCAAATCGCCTAACGGTAAGTTGGTAACATTCGTGAGGCACGAATGTATAGTAGGTCATCAATTCGGGAGGTGGGTGGGTGCAACAAACAAGAGCTAGTAACAAATAAATGTATAAAGAATAAGTAAGTAAATAAATAAATAAAATAAAAGAAAATACAATAAAATACAATAAAATAAAATAAATTGTTTACATGAATTAGGCGTGCTGCAAACATGAAATGAAGCCCAAACACACTCCATGTATGTCACTTTGCAGTGGGTGTAAAAGTACTCCACGCAGAATTTATTTATTTATTTATTATGTTTCGATTTAGTCCGGTTTCTACGCCAATAGAGAATGCAGATTATTATAATTTTTTTTTTTTTTTATTTCCCTCTCAATATATCACTGTCGGTAACTGTCTCTTTAACATGTAACTGTGGCTCCGATGGAGCCGATTAAGTTGTAGTAGTGGGATGGCGTGTTTGTTGTGCACAAGTAACCTCTTACTTGGAAGAGGTGTACTTGGTGACAGCCTTGGTGCCCTCAGACACGGCATGCTTGGCCAGTTCACCGGGCAGCAAGAGTCGGACAGCTGTCTGGATTTCCCGACTTGTAATGGTGGAGCGTTTGTTGTAGTGCGCCAGGCGGGAAGCTTCGGCAGCGATGCGCTCGAAGATGTCGTTCACGAAAGAGTTCATGATGGACATAGCTTTGGAGGAGACTCCTGTGTCGGGGTGCACTTGCTTCAGTACCTTGTAGATGTAGATGCTGTAGCTTTCCTTCCTCCTGCGCTTCTTCTTCTTGTCACCCTTGGCAATGGCCTTCTGGGCCTTTCCAGCCTTCTTGGCAGCCTTTCCGGAAGTTTTGGGAGGCATGGCGGCACAGTTACTCGTGGCGCGGAGCGAGAGAATTGAAAACTGGCCCGACTAACTTTTCCTTATATACCGAGCGGGCCGCTCAGGATCAGACTGGCTGCAGCTACGGCTCTCTTACATTGGTTGGGTCCGCGAGACGGCCACCTGGCCTGATCCTGAGCTTGGTATAAAAGACCAAGGTGGCGGGCGGAAATTTAACTCCTATCACGAAAAGCAGCAGCAGCAACATGTCAGGACGCGGCAAGGGAGGCAAGGTGAAGGGCAAGTCAAAGTCCCGTTCTAGCAGGGCCGGACTCCAGTTCCCCGTGGGTAGGATCCACCGTCTCTTGCGTAAAGGCAACTATGCTGAGCGTGTTGGTGCAGGTGCCCCTGTGTACCTTGCAGCCGTCATGGAGTACCTGGCAGCAGAAGTGCTCGAGCTGGCCGGTAACGCCGCCCGCGACAACAAGAAGACCCGCATTATCCCGCGTCATCTTCAGCTTGCCATTCGCAATGACGAGGAGCTGAACAAGCTCCTGTCTGGAGTCACCATTGCCCAAGGGGGTGTCCTTCCTAACATCCAAGCTGTGCTCCTCCCCAAGAAGACAGAGAAGAAATAAGAACCCAAGGTTCGTTCACACAAGACAACCTAACCAAACAGGCTCCTTTCGGAGCCACAGGATATCACTTAAAGAGAGAAATATACGACATCAACGTTTTGCAGGATAACACTCTGTGCAAATTGAGTGTAAATGTTTTTGAATGGTGTAGATGTGAAGGGGTACTGCGGGGGCCTGGGGTGGGGGACTTAAACGGGACTTAGAAGGGCGCAAAAAGCAGCAGCAGCTTTAGCAGCAGCAGCAAGGGAGGCGACCTTATTTTCACTCTGGTTCATTGACAGTACACATTTACCAGCAGCATACATTGGAGTCATATTGTAATTGTAGACTAATCAGTGTGGGCTAGCTAGCTAGCCAATTTGGGATAAACAGCAAGAATGTAATGTCCTCAATGAAGTAATGACATAGTTCAAGATACAATAAGTGAGGTGGCCTGAAGTCTTTGACAGTGTCACATTCAATAATATAGTGCTTTAAAGGTGTATCACAAAGTTTACATGCTGAGTGTTCCGGTATGGGTACAGCGTTACTAACTTGCCAGATGTGTCTGTATCCTAACCTAATTGTGGCCACGACTACATCACACAGGCAGGCAGGAGCAAGTTGTTTGGCCACTATTCCTAGCCCCCTTGGTCCCTGTTCACCTACTGTAGCAGTAAGTAGGTACCTGTTGTAAATCGAAAGGTTGCGAATTCGTATTCAGGAAAGTTGTTGGAGCTTCTAAACTTGAACTGACACAATCCGAGGAGTGGTGACCCGAGGATCACAGACACTATCTCTCCCTTCCTAACCTCCTGCTCCTTCCTCTGTCCTCCCAAAATTGAACCATGCTATCGCAAAGGTAATAATACAGGTAGAGACAACAACATATTTTCCTATTGTCTTATTATATATTAATAACAGAAACGCTGCCGCCATCCCGGAGGCTTTACATTGTCTCACTGTTCATTCCCTCCACAATTCTTCCTCGTACTTCTTCTTCTTCTTCTTCTTCTTCTTCTTCTTCTTCTTCTTCTTCTTCTTCTTCTTCTTCTTCTTCTTCCATGAATACTTTATTAACGGTGTATGTATGTTTCACCATGTTTTGCACGACAGCGGTAGAGCAAAGTATATTTTGTTAGCAATAAACCAAAAGCATATTTGATGGCCTAATCATCACTACATAGAACACCACCCATAAAGCATGATACTAGTAGACCACAAAAACTGCTATAAACACCCAAAGCATATTTTATTGCCTAATCATCACTACATAGAACACCACTCATAAAGCATGATACTATTAGACCACAAACTGCTATAAACCCCAATAATAAACTATACTAGTGACTATAATTGTGTTACCCAATATTATACGAAATAATACTATAAAACATAATAAAACACACTAATAGTGTATATTAGTGACTATAATTGTGTTACCCAATATTATACGAAATAATACTATAAAACATAATAATAAACACACTAATAGTGTATATTAGTTGAATGCACAATCTGATGAGAAGTCAAAAAAAAAAAAACAACATAACAATAACCTAGAAAGAGTGTAGAGTATTTTTGTGCAAACTATTATACTAGTAGATGGTCTAAGATAACTGTATGTGAAGGAAAAGGTGTGCTCTCCACTCAAACTTTCTTTTTATGAAATCTCCTACTCCCCAGCTGAGCGGTACGCCTAATGGGAAACAAAACGTGGCACATAACACGCCGCCCGCCAGCTCTGGCTCGGTGAATAGGAATCAGTAATCGGGCGGAGTATAAACAACACCGCCGCCAATGTGCTCCTCCCATCTCTGAGGAAATCTGGCGGGCAACTTAGTATTATATTAGCATGTAATAATAATAACAATAATAATAATAATAATAATACTACTACTAATAATAATACTAATAATATTAATAATAATAATATTAATAATAATAACATGCAATTTCATTTTATAACACATACTAACAAAATAGTGTATAGCCTACTATACTTAACTATAATAGGTTAGGTTGCGTAGGAGGATCTAAAAAGTACAGTAGTATATACACACACACACACACATACATATAGACAACAAACTAAATTAGAAACCACACGTCAGTGAAGTTATCAAATCCTCCAGTTTCCGTCTCCACCTCCTACGCCGACTCACGTCCCTCGGTGTTCCTGCACACGAGCTCCTCAGTGTTTACACAACATTCCTCCCCATCATTCTGTCCAGCGCTCAACACACTGACCGACCCTTTAGACTCTCACTGACCATCACCACGACCTCATCTGCAAATTTGGTAAGAAGCTTCTACACCGGCTCCTACTACCACCTGAGATCCCTAGTCCGAGAATTGCTCTTCGACACCACAACCGCATCCAGCCCAGCCCATACGTGCACGAACTGATCGCTATAAGAACAGCCCAGTCCCACCCATTGTAAAAATTATCGATAACTTGTAATAAATCAGTGTACTCACTCCCAGTAAACACTACTCCTTGCACTGTCACTATGTTGAAATGAACTGTAGTTTGAGCTTTTCCCCAGCTAGTTATTATATGTCTTATTTGTGTCACTCATGTTACTTGTATATTATTTGTAATTCGTAACCCATTCCCCAAATATGTAACTGTATATTTTCAGCCTTCTGGCTGCCAAGCTCTTTCAATAAACCGTTAAATATTATTATTATTATTATTATTATTATTTATATGTTGGCCCATACCAACTCACTCCCCTGAACCCTCCTCCCCACCGGACTATCAACAAGTTCTTGCCATAAGGTACTATCTCATTTGGCAAAGGAATGGAACCAGTGATGAATAGTGGTGAACAGTGCTTAACTCAGTGAAAAACAACTCGGCAGTTGAGTCTTACCCAAGCTAGCTAACCACCTTCACACAGTGAGGTCCCAGGTACCCAGTTATACTTCCCCTGAGACTCCACGATAGAGAGGCCTGGGACCACACCTCACCCACTTGAATGAGTGAGTCATGTCGACCACGTGGTGTCCCCAAGATGCTACGACACCACGTAGTGAATGTTTTGCTACAGCATCATCATGTGAAGTTCCTCATAACACCATCTGTGAGGTAACTGCTACATCATCAGGCCCCTCATAACGCCATCTGTGAGGGAGTTACTACACTACGTGTCTGGTGTTTAACATCTCACCTTACATGATCTACGCGTGCAAACATTAATCTGTATGTTCACTGTGTGCTCCTTCACCTTTCTCTAATGAGGGCTTTTGTTAAACCACCAATGTATGATGTACTAAGTCATTTGTGTCCAATGTATACTTTCGAAAAGCCCTTGTTTGGGGAAGGTAGGAGAGAGTAGTCGTCATTATTGTCCAAGCCACATTATTTATTTCTATATATAAGTAATGTAGGCTGGTTTTTAAATACCTCAACCCCCTAACGGTGCCGTTTGTATATTAAGAAATACCGAAGCCATACAGTACAACACCAGCGAATATGAAGTATCACTGTAACCGGCAACTGTTACTCACTCATACCTACATACATATATAGAGTCTTTACAGAATGATAGCAGACACGAGGAAGACGAACAACAAGAGGAGAAGAGTTAGAAGAAAATCAACTTCAAGCTAAGAAGAAGAATACCAAGACATTTCCGCCAAACAAGAAAACAACACACACACAATCAAGCCGACCAAACACTGAGAAACCATGGCGGAACCCAACATGCACCGGACGCTTGACCTGACTCTATCCTGCCGCATCCAGGCGAGTTGCTGCTTAAAGTCCCTCACGCAAGCGCTGTTTAGCCACTGCACCTATTCTATCCTCCTAAAATTCACTTCAATCCCCCCTGCCACTAGCATGTTATGTATGTATGTATGTATGTATGTATGAATGAATGATAACTGCAACTTTGCGTATTAAAACTCATTACTCTTACCGAAGTAATATAGTGCGTGGTTATGTTATGTCATGTTAGGATAGATTATAAACTACATTGGGTTACATTTCGTGAGGTTCGGTGATGCTACAGGAAGTTAGGTGAGGTACCTGGAGGTTAGGTGAATGTTGACTGACTGACTGACTGACTGACTGACAATTATTAGGAAGTGGTTCCAACACGTTCACACACAACCTATACTCATACCACAAGTCCAGAATTAGAGAGGATCATGTTATTGGATATATTTTCAACGATTTACTCAGTGTCTAACCAACTCTTTAGCGATTTAAATGTGGACCTAAAATTAGGTCCG
>NW_024748899.1:0-20238 GCF_018991925.1 Homarus americanus
TACTTAGGTGGTTAAGTCACTGTACTCAGGAACAGGTCATCATATAGAAAGGGTTATAACAACGTGATCAAGGGAGTAAGCCATTGTATTCAGAGGATTAAGGATTAAGGCAACGTTCTCAAGGGGCTTAAACAACTGTAAAACTGATCCCATTAATTTGCTAAACGAGAATACGACTGTCGAAAAGTCTGAGATTGCATTGACTTGACTGACTTCAAATTAATATAAGTAATAGAAACCTGACATGACGTTTACAACAAGCCTTACGATAACATTAATGACAAAACCAAACCTCACAGCCATGACATAAATCCAAGCCTGGCATCACATTCTAACACACAAAAGAAGAACTCGTGTAGCAGAGTGCAGGAATGAAGTGACACGTGTCAACAGAGGACCACACTTACAACCTTCAGGCTCAGGGTAGACTCGTAAATTAATCACAAGACCAACACGCCCGGGGAGGTGTTACCGGGTCCAACACGTCCTCAACCCCCCCCCGCCCTCAGTCAGTGTTTTTCACTTTGTTTACACGAGGAGTCTGCAAGTCTAATGAGTTCCAGTTCTACTAGGTCTTAGTTCTAATGGGTATCAAGTGATAATGAGTCTCAGTTATAGTGATCCCCCAGTTGTAATAACCCCCAGTTATAATGATAGGTCTCTGTTCTAATGGTCCTCATTTATAACGGGTCCCAGTTATAATGGACCCCCAGTTATAAGAGGCCTCACTAATCCTGGGCCTCACTCAGGGCTGGATTAACCATTAAGCAAAATAAGCACGTGCTTAGGGCACCAAAAGAAGGGGGCACCACAGGTTTTTCTTTTGAAGGTATTATGCCTTCTAGTGACCAGATCATATTTGCGATAAAACCTAATAGGCTAGTGTAAAACCGCCGTATAAAATTGGTGAAAAATATTAATCCCATTTTGTTCGTTAACTATGTTTTGTAAGGGTTTTAAACCAAGAAAACTGTGCTCCTTTTTTTTTTTAAGGACACGTTGCCGAATGGAAATGGCTTTATTTTATACACGTTCAAGAACGTTCCTGAACGTCTGAAATTGTCTAAGTTCGTTCCCTCGCTTTTCAGCCCTCACTCAGGCTCTTGCAGTATCAACGAAATGTGTCTATTTTAACGTGTGGTATGAGGTGGATTGTGTGAAGTAACAAGTGAGTTTCTGAATTTCTCATTAATTAAATTACTTTATATTTACAAAATAAAGAGGTAGATATTTTAACTATATTAATATAATGTGTTACTAAATTAAGAGCAGTAACTCTAGGCCTAGTTGTTATAATAAATAAGGTTAAATCAAAACTGTCTAATTTCAGTGATTTTTATAATTATCAAATGTTGAAAAACTTCAACTCCTTGTTTTTATTTCTTAATTGTCTTTAATATCTTGTCAGTTAAGCAATGGGAGGGCCGAGGGGGCACCATTGTTGGGCTGTGCCTAGGGCATCAATTGGCCTTAATCCGGCCCTGGCCTCACTAGTACGTAATGGGACCCAATCACAATAGCGTTCCAGTTCTAAGAGGCATCAGTCCTAGTAAATACCACTTCTAATGGGTTCCAGACCAAAAAGTCCCTAACCTAATCTAACCTAACCTGAGGATCGATACCAGAGGTTAAGTTAGGTTAAGGCTTAGTTGGGGCCAATCTGGCTAGGGTCCATTTAGAAATGAAATCCATCAGAACTAAGACCCATTAGAGTTGGGGCCCATTAATACTGGGACCCATTAGAGTTGGGCCCATTAATACTGGGTCCCATTAGAGTTGGGGCCCATTAATACTGGGACCCATTAGAGATGGGGCTCATTAATACTGGGACCCATTAGAGATGGGACCCATTTATTCTGGGACCCATTAGAGTTGGGGCTCACTAATACTGGGACCCATTAGAGATGGGGCTCATTTATACTGGGCCCCAATAGAGATGGGACCCATTTATACTGGGCCCCATTAGAGATGAGACCCATTTATACTGGGACCCATTCGAGTTGGGGCTCACTAATACTGGGACCTATTAGAGATGGGGCTCATTTATACTGGGCCCCATTAGAGATGAGACCCATTAATACTGGGACCCATTCGAGTTGGGGCTCACTAATACTGGGCCCCATTAGAGATGGGACCCATTTATACTGGGCCCCATTAGAGATGGGGCTCATTTATACTGGGCCCCATTAGAGATGGGGCTCATTTATACTGGGACCTATTAGAGATGGGGCTCATTTATACTGGGCTCCATTAGAGATGAGATCCATTTATACCTGGACCCATTCGAGTTGGGGCTCACTAATACTGGGACCTATTAGAGATGGGGCTCATTTATACTGGGCCCCATTAGAGATGAGACCCATTTATACTGGGCTCCATTAGAGATGGGACCCATTTATACTGGGACCCATTCGAGTTGGGGCTCACTAATACTGGGACCTATAAGAGTTGGGGCTCATTAATACTGGGACCTATAAGAGTTGGGGCTCATTATTACTGGGACCCATTAGAGTTGGGACCCATTAGTTCTAGGGACTATTACGACTGGGGTCCAGTTAACCAGTCAACAAATAGGCGATAAGTGGATCTTCTGGATAGACTTTCACCAATGAGAAAAAACTTTTGAAAAGAAAGAAAAAGAAAAAAATCGATAATGAGAAAACACAAGAAGAAAAGATGGAGAAATACAGAAAGAAATGAAAATGAATAATGAATAAAGAACGAATGAGAAAGGGAACAGGAAAAACGAAAGAAAATATGAAAAGGAACGAAATATAAAAGAAAATAATGGACAGAGGACGAGAGGGAGAATACAAAAGGAAAAAGAACGAAAATTAAATAACGAACGAGAAAATAAAAAGAAAAATTAAGAAAAAAACGAGAGAAAGGAAAAGAAAAAATGGATAAAAGAAAGGAAAAACCCGAAGCGAGAAAAACAAACTAATAAAACAATGAATGACAAAAGAAAAAAGAAAATAAAGAATATACAGATTAAGAGAGAAATATAAAAGAGATAGGAAAAAAATAGTCGCCAAAATATACGACAAAACACAACACAACAGACCGCCCATCCACGCCCTATAACGTTCCTCAAAACTTTGGCCAGACGCGAACTAAACTCGGCCTTGCCACTTTTCCGCGGGGGGTGGTCACACAACTCCAGGGAGGGAGAGAAAGGAAGGGAAGGGAGAGAAAGGAAAGGAAGGAAGAGACTAGAAAGGGAGGGGAGGGAGAGACTAGAAAGGGAGGGAAGGAAGGAAGGAAGGAAGGAAGGAAGGAAGGAGGTTGTGAAAAAAAAGAGAGGAAGAGAATGAAAAAGAAAGGGGGAGAGAGAAGGAGGGAAGGATTGGAATTACCGTAAAATTTCCGTGTGTACCTTTATCAGTGCAGTGTAAACTCCTCTATGGGATTTCACTTAATCAGGAAAGCAAAAATTTGGTGAAGGTAATATACGAAGGATTATGTAAGTGTGTGTTTTGTATTTCAGGTGGCGGTCATTTTGAAAAGAGATAAAAACGAACTCTCCATCAGTAGACTTTTTGTGTGTGATTATACTTATTGTCGGCCATTTTCAACTGAGACACAAATCAAGCACTATGGGAGTTTTAGTACAATTTATGTTATGATTATAGCGGTTATCTGTCATTCTGATATGCGATAAAACTCGAGCGCTACAAAGAACTCGAAATGATTTTGTGGTGTGGTTGAGCAGTTGTCGGATATTTTGGAACCGAAATAAAAATAAATAAACGTAGTGCAAGTTTGAAATGATGTTATTGGTCTGAATATTAAAGTTTTTGTCAATTTTTACCTGAAAAAACAATAACAACAACTCACACTTGTGGTGAATATGAATAAAAAAGAAACAGTAAAGGTATTAGTGTTGAGTAGAGGCTGGTAACGACCACACGAGGCCCGACCATCACGGGACAATACTGTGTTAAGCCACTACAACGACACTCAACATTTGATACAAACTACGACTGATAAAACTACCAACTATTCTAACACACACACACACACACACACACACGATTATACAAATACCGCATTTTTATTTCTTTATTTTCTTTCTTTCTTTATTTTCTTTATTTATTTAAGTCTCCCTTATGAATAATATTACAACAGTCTTCGCCACGCACTTCGTCTCCACCAGAATCTCAACACCACATAGTCAACTGGCACAATCTACCATCATCAAGTTGTGTGTTGATGATCACAGAAAGACGCCCACAAGAGGTAACAGGGGCATTGACAGCATAGAGTTATAACAGCAAATTCCCGGGTTGATTGAAGATGAAAAGAATCAGAACAGACCTCGTGTGCGATGTCTATATTTGGATAGAATCATCGGGGAGAGTGGTGCCGCAAACGATCGGGAATTTATAGACCTATAAATAGCACACGGCTGCGTTAAAATTGCTATGAATTCGGAAAACACGCGAAATGTGGCGCGTTTGGCGGTCTGGATTGAACACCGTTTATTAGAACACGTTTACAAAATGCAAAAATTCTGAATTTGTATCGCGTAGCCGAATTTGTACCCGTGAGAAGGTAGGTGGGTGGGGGAGGCAGGTGAGAGGGTACGTAAGTGGGTGGGAGGGTAGGTAGGTGGGTGGGTGGCCAGGTGAGAGGGTACGTAAGTGGGTGGGAGGGTAGGTGGGGTGATTGGGTGGGAGGGTGGAGTGGAGTGGGGTGGAATTGGGAGGGTAGAGTGGGTGGGAGGAGTGGAGTGGAGTGAAGTGGGTGGGAGGGTGGAGTAGGTGGGTTAGATTGGGTGTGGGTGAGAGGGTAGTGGAGGTGGGTGGGAGGTAGGTAGGTGGGTGGGAGGTGGAAGTGGGTGGGTGGGAGGTAGGTAGGTAGGTGGGTGGGTGGGTGGCCAAGGTGAGGAGGGTAGGTGGGTGGTGTGGGTGGTGCAAGTGGGGTGCTGGAGGCAGGTGGGTGGGTGTGGGTGTGGGGTGCGTGGGGTGGGTGGGAGGTGGGTGGGTGGGTTGGGATGGTGGGTGGTGGGGTGGGTGGGTGGGTTGCCAGGTGGGGTGGGTGGGTGGGTGGTGTGGGTGTGAGAGGGTTGGAGTGGGTGGGTGGGGGGGTGGGTGGGTGGGTGGGAGGGTGGGTGGGGTGGGAGGGAGGTAGGTGAGTGGGTGGGTGGCCAGGTGGGAGGAGGTTGGTAGGTGGGTGGCCAGGTGAAGGTGAATAAATTGGGTGGGAGGAGGTGGTAGGTGGGTGGGAGGGTAGGTAGGTGGGTGGGAGGGTAGGTAGGTGGGTGGGAGGGTTAGGTGGGTGGGAGGGAGGGTAGGTGGGTGGGAGGGTAGGTGGGTGGGAGGGTAGGTAGGTGGGAGGGTAGGTAGGTGGGTGGGTGGCCAGGTGAGAGGGAGGGTGGGAGGGTCTGTCTGTCTGTCTGTCTGGGGAACTATCTCGCCACCAGCCAAACTCTAAATTATTTCTTCCTCTCCAACTAATTTTCTTTTTGCCTTTTGTACCTTTTTGCAAAAAAGTGAACAAAATCGCTAAAGAAAAAGACTTATCGTGGAAGGAAGGAGTTCTGATGGCCAAGAGATGCAAATGATCATTGATTCCGGTGCAGACTGAGTTGAATTGCTTTGTTCGATAAATCTCTTCAATAGTTAGGAAAAAAATTGTCAAAATTCAATGTTGAAAAGATGGAATAACCTGACGGCACCAACTCCCTTCCCTTCCCTTCCCTTCCTCTCTCTCTCTCATACCCCTCCCTTCCTTTACCCCACCCCTTCCCTCCCATTGTCCTACCATTCCTCCCCTGTTGGCCCTCCTATTAGAGAAAGAAAACAATATATTTTTTTTGGAAGGGGTAACTGTCATAAAAAGTTGTGTTCCTTGTTGATGTGTGTGTGTGTGTGTGGGATGCAGAGAGCAGGAAAGAAGTGAAAGGAAAAGTACGGTTGGAGGGGAAGGAAGAGGTAAAGTGTTAAGAGTGAGACGTGTGGAATAATTGAGAGAGAGAGAGAGAGAGAGAGAGAGAGAGAGAGACACTAAACACACACAAAAAAAGAAATGAAAACATAATAATACAAAAATAAATTGTCATAGTCGAAGGTGCAGTCATCGATATAAAGTACTCGGTCTACTAATTCTGAACTATTGACAGAAAAATACGAGACAAATAAGCCGACAAATTGAGCCATTAAAGGTCTCTCATGAACTTCTGCCGCTACAGTAGGAATAAACACTAGTAATTGATATACTGGTAAAATAAAACCCCCACACACAGACCACCGAACTAAAAGCTTCCGGCGATAAATAAATTAATATATCAGGTAATTTAGATAAAATTTCGATAAAGTGATAATTTATATACATTTTTATATATTTTTTTAAAATTTAAACTTGACTGTAAATAAGAACTATCATATAAATAATCACACTGTAAAATATAAATAAATAGCATAATTATTAACTTAATATTTTTTAACTTTGCCCTAAACTTTACAAGGGAACTTTACCGGGTACAACTGGACGGTCTCCTACGCTACATGACTCTGAACACACGAGAGAACTAAACACAGAACTCACGATTCTTCTTCATATGTGTATTGTGTTTTATATATTCATTTATTGTCTTATTCTCTCTATGTTCAAAATATTCACTGGGGGTAAAAATAACAGCACGGATACAACACACTAATAACTAATCCTATTTTTTTTTAGCACGAAAGAACCATCATGGCCGGCACTGTATACTAAAAAATCACCCACTTTCCCCAGATGCAAAGTTAGGTACCAATTCACAGATGGGTGAACTGGGAATCCACTAAGTGCAAGCCAATAATCCTAGGAATATGAAGCGAGAATTGTATCTACTCAGCCACAGCTCACCTCTGGTCGGCAATAATCCGCTAAAAAAAGTCTTTTATCTTTACATAAAGGGAACATAATGATGTACAACTCGTGTCAAACGCTGCATTAGGTTACGTCGTATAGTTTAGTACAGTAAAATAAAATAAAAAACCTTGAACAGAGGAGCGACGGTCAGCTGAAAGTGAACCAAGTCGATGTGCCATTGTAGTTTGATGTCCACCCTCACTACGCACGACCAGAATCTACATAATACTCAATAAACAACGACTAGACACGAGGCCTGTTAGAGGGGTTATTCTTTACTCTTAAATCTATCAAAAGCTCGAGATTAGCAAGACCCAGAGAGGGCGAGGAGAAGACTACGAAGAGGTTAAGGGTGAAAAGGGCTGGAGGAACTGTAAAGAGAGAGAGAGAGAGGCGACCTGGGTTAAGGACTAAGGAAAGGAAGTGAGTGGGATAAGGGAAAGAAAGGGCTGAGTGAAGGGGAAACAGGGCCGTGGAAAAGGGGTAAAATGAGGAGTGAGAGAAGGGCTACAGGAGAAAGTGAGGCCTGAGAAGAGGGGTTAGAGTAAGGGCTGGGGAAAGGGCTAGAGTGAGGATGGAGAGAGGGACAAGTCATATCTATAGAGAGGTTTTGGAGAGGGTTATGGAGAGTGCTGAGGAAGTAAGAGGGGCTAGTATTGAGGGCTAGACTGATGGGGGAGAGGGGAGAGGGCTAGGGAGAGTGTTAGAGAGGGGAAAGGGCTAGGGAGAGGGTTAGAGAGGGGGAGAGGGACTTCAGGGCACTAGTGGCGGTCGCTACGATGAGGCTCCGTGGATATTTGTCGTGTGTTTCAGGACGAGAAATTGCAGAGACCTACCACCAGCTGACGGAGGCGTTGAGGCTTGTGTACGGAGGAGGAGGAGAAACGGAAGATAGAATAAGAGGGGGAGAAACAGATGATGGAGCAGGAGGAGAAACAGAAAATGTAAGAGGAGGAGGAAGATCAGCGGCAAGAGCAGTATGAGGAAGAGGAGGAAGATTTGGTGGAACGAGAAGGAAGACAGGATGGAGACAAGAGGCAAAAAATGAGTTAGATAATTGATAACTGGAGAGAAAACAAAATTAACAGGCGCAAGATAGAGGGAAGAGGAGAAAGAATAAAAAGAAAGGGAGAAAAATATTGAACGTCGTAAAAATGAAATATAAAAAAACAAACAAGAGAGAAATAGAATAAAAGATGAAAGGAGAAGAACGAGGAGAGGCAGAAAAAGTGAAGAAAAAACACAGAGATAGAGAGAAAGAAGGAAAAAATAGAGAAGGAAAAATCAGAGAAAAGAAAAACAATAACTGAGGAAAAGAACAAAAATGAGAAAAAAAGAGAGAAAGAAAGATAGAAAAACAGATTTATATGGGATTTTTTTTTGGGGGGGGGGAGGAAAGGGAAGGGAAGGTTCCAAGTTTCATTGAATTGTTCCTAATGTGAGTAAGCCAATCCCACATATTTAATGGCGTTTGTAACAATTTGTCTCAGATCAAGCACCTGGAGAGTTTAATTTTGTTAATCTTTTGTTTTCTTTCATTTTTTCTTTCGCCCTTCTTACTGCTTTCTTCGTATTTTCTTTTTCTCTCTCTGATATCTACCTATGTTGCTCTTCCTGTCTACCTGTGCATCTCTCTCTCTCTCTCTCTCTCTCTCTCTCACTCAAGACCGGTTCTCATTATAACCACTGAGAATATTACCAGAAAGTGTTTGAATGTTTACTGTTTTTCTTCGTTTTTTTTTTTTTACTGACAGCTTTTAACGTTAACCGAGTGACCCAGTAACGCTAACACACACGCACACACACAAAACACACACACACAGACACACACACACACACACACCAGTGCTCACGTTCATGACATTGACCCATTCTAAACTGCTCACACACGAAAGTTCAATATATGTCCTGTACTTTACATTCCAACGCTTCAATGGTTTTGTAAGTTATGGTCTACGCTGCAGTATAAAATATTAATTATGTACTTGCATGGGTGGAGAGAGAGAGAGAGAGAGAGAGAGAGAGAGAGAGAGTATATGACCCAAATATACGGAAAAGACTCCATAAAAAAATATAGATATTATATATACATTTTAGGAAACCATTAACTGAAGCAAAAAAAATAATTGACAAGACGTTTAACATTCACGATTTACTAGCAAGAAATATGTGTTGAAAATTACAGATTATACAGACATAAATAACTGTATGAACTGGGGACAAGTTTGAGAATGTTTTGTGAGGAAGAAAAGTACAAATTGGGGAAAAAACAGCTTTGATATGAATAAATTACTGGATAAACGTAAATGGGAAAAAACGCGTCCTTAACTAGGAAAAAATGAAAGAATGGAAGGAAATTAATGTAAATATAACGTGAATAACCAAGAATGAAGAGTAGAAGGATATTATTAGATGTAAAATATGTATAACCAGGAAAGAAAAAAATAAAGAAAAAATAATAAAAAATAGTGAGTAACCGACGGAGAAAAAATTAATGAATAAAAATTGAAGACAAAATATATATAAAAATAATAAAAAATAGCATATAAAATAAAATAAAATAAATACGAATATATATCAGAATAAACTGAAACAAACTGATGTGAAAAATAGATATCACGAGGAATTATTTTTAAATAAACCCGAGAAAAAAAAAGTTGTTTCATGAAACCTTTGAGAAAAATTAATTGATTTCCATAACTGCTAGTGGTACTATGTGAGTTCAGAACGTCATAGCTACACAAGTTAAAATTCAGAACTGATATTCACATATAATTTAGATTTTTTTTTTAGGTTACACTCAGTCATTTCTCCTAAAATAACTATGCTGAGAGAGAGAGAGAAAAAAAAAGCTGAGTGTGTGTGTGTGGTGGGATGACGGATTGAACTAGCGACCCTCAGGTCAAGAGACAAGAGCCGTACCCACTCGACACCACACCTCAACTAACTAATCAATCTACACCTATCGTAGCCTATCTAACCTAACCTAACAGAAAATCTTACTTTACCAGAGAGTGGGACGGACACAAGTTGACATCACGGTCGTGTATGAACCAATCAGCGACCAGCTTTACCCACATACGAGTGGATCTTGTACGCAACAAGCCCGACTCAGGTTATAAAGCCAATAAAGAGTAACACTCAATTAGCACAGCTCACTTCAGATGCCATTAAACCTCGACCTCATAGCTGTAGGAGGACCTATCGAACCAATGAAGTTTGTCGCTGCTTGACTAAAGGAGTCACTCACCTACTTCCATGGTCAGTTGGTCACTCACACGTGTAGATAGTCCAGTCAGTGCGGTTTGTGAGGTACGCGGTCACTCATACGAGCCCTTGATCATGTTGGTATTGTCTACGGTCACTCACTCAGTCATTTATACTTTCCTTCTCGTTATTTATGTCCCTCCTCCTCTTCCTCCTCCTCCTCTTCTTCCTCCTCTTCGTCCTCCTCCTCCTCTTCTTCATCTTCCTCCTCCTCAAACATGAGTTATGTGAGGATGTAAAGTCCTGGACACACACACACACACACACGCACACACACGCACACACACACGCCACATTTTCTCTAAAGTAATTATCATGATAAGTGTCAGGAAATAAGAAAAAATGTAAAAGAATAACAGATAAGAGAGTCACTAAAGATAACTCAGGTAAACAAGTGGAAGAAGAAGAATAGTTAAAATCTTTTATATTATTATAATTATTATTATTATTATTATTATTATTATTAAGAACGGTGACTAACCCCTTGAGGATGATGACTTAACCCCTTCAGAACGATGACTTAACCCCTTCAGAACGATGAATTAATCTAACACTTACTGGGTTAAGATAACATATTCATAGGATTAACACAGTCATCGCCCATGGCTTAAGTTATCATACTCAATGGATTAAAATTATCCTTACTCATTGGACTATTCCACTGTACTCAGGGGTTGGCATCGTACTAAAGGGGTTTAGATACCTTATTTATCAGGCTATTTGAGTACAATGAAATAGTACTCTAGAGCTTAAGATACCGTACTCACTGGGATCGTCTACTGCACTCAGAGGTCGACTCCATCATGCTGTCACTGGATCTTGCCACACTGTCATGCCCGTTCATCTCAGTTATTCACGGTTAGTCTTTGGCCATCTATCCTACCGACCTATCCAGACCCTCTCACCACACACTCCTTCACTTCACCCACCACTCCCATCCTAATCTCATATATCCTTCAAGCCTCCTTCCTTCCTTAATCTATCCCCTGTTAAGGCTACTACGTGGATTAACAGGGTCCATCCTTAGCTTGTTCCGCCTCGCTTCCTGGACGTCTTCCCTGTACTAGTCTTGTTTCAGTGTATTTTGACCCAAGTTTGTTTTTAGTTTTCCCTCAGCAGCTAACCATCTTACGAGTGTTTATTTTTTTTACCTTACCACCTACAGGAACGATAAAATACCTGTTTTTAATCCGTCTGTATGTTTGTATATCCCCACGGACACTACAGGAAAAATCATGCGTACATTTTGGCACCAGTATCGCCGTTAAGAGAGCCAACACCCAGTTGAATATGTAAGTCACTAAACTACATAATTTCTCTATATGTTCTTTCAGGTTCTCTAGCAAAAACTACTCATTAACATATCTTCATCTACATACATACCTATTCCCCTTAACTTTCACAAGACCATTAAAACACTTCAATATTTTTCTTTGTCAATAATCCAATTGTTATTTACAATCTTTCATGATAAAAAATACTGGAAACTAATTCATATATGGTAGAATTTAATCTGTTTTTTAAGTTATTTAAAACAATCTTATTCCCCGTCTGCTCTGTCTTCCCCAGATTACTATGGCCATACTCAGTCAATGAACAACAAAATAGCAAAATGTTCCCCCACCATAAAAAAAAGAGTTTTTCTCAACGAATATTGCAAGTGGTTAACAGCTTAGGAAATTCTACTACCACTGATGCAGCCCGGCACACTGTGTGGTAGGGGGCGGGTGGGGGAGGGGGGAAGAGTGGTTGGTGGGAGAGGTGGGTGGTGGTGGGGGTGTATTAGTAGTTGGAGGAATACAAATTTTAGAAACAAGAGAGAGGGAGGGAAGTATGAAAGGAAGCAAGGGTCGTAGGCAGCATGAGAGGGGGAATAGAGATGCAGGAGGCATAGGAAAAAGAAAACGGAGTTACTTGTTAAGGGAAAATTATGTTATTACCGACCGAAGACTTAGACTGAAATGGAAAATATTACGATTTTCATCTTAATCTGATAATTTTCTTTGTTTATTCTTGTGTCTTTACTTAATACATCTATAAAAATACTGTAGAGTTTAAGTGAGTGTTTTTCTGTCACACACACACACACACACACACACACACACACACACACACTCTACCACTACCCTCTGCCTCACACACGGGCACAATTTATATTCAAATGAGACCGGTAAAACGAAGAGAGCTGAGGGCGTATGACTGGCTTATGAATCAGTTGTCAGCGAGGGATGGGGAAGCACGATACCTCCTCCTCTCCCACCCTTTCCATCCTGTTCCATCCTGCCTCCTGTGGGTACATGATCCATCAGGTTTAAACGCGTGTGTCGGCAGGTAACAGACAATCACAGCTCCATGACATTAAAAGAGATGATGCTGACTTTATGTATACAGTTTAAGACACATATACTACCACGAGACTTGAAAACATGCAATAGCGTTACTCCCTCTTCTTAATTCTGTAGCGATTATATGTACGATTCTCTCTCTCTCTCTCTCTCTCTCTCTCTCTCTCTCTCTCTCTCTCTAGGAATACTATCGACTAGAACTTATTTTGTTATCTTTATGAAACTCGTAAATAAAATATAGTTTATTTAGAATGACAAAATGGACTGGCTTATTATTTTTATTATTATCTAAACAAAACTTACAGAAAATAATAATAAGAAAATAATGAAACTTTTCCTTCATCTAGTTAATTTATCTTACAATTACCTGGTGCTTAAGCGGGTAATTCCGAGCAGTAATAAAAGGTGTAACGAGACCTTCATGTTCACTAATTACCGAGAACATCACTTATTTTTACGAAGACTCTAATTGTCTCGCTGTCTCTCAAGACTTCGTTACCACTTACCTTATTGGGGTCATAAATCTTCGTTTTTTTTATGGCTAACTATAAATATTGAGTAATGTATAAATGTCTATGTCTTACACCTGTCTCTCTTTGTGTGTCTCTGTATGTGTGTCTGTGTCTGTCTGTCTGTTTTTTGTCTGTCTGTCTGTCTGTCTGTCTGTCTGTCTGTCTGTCTCTCTTTCTCATATCGTTAATCCCTTTATATCCCTGGATTAGCTTAATCTCTCTCAGTTTCCCGTTAACAGTAAAAATTCGAGTCATAACCTAAATGTTTATCCTGACTCCGTTAACTGTTTTGTAATCGAGGGAACAGAGACTCCCTTCTAGGTAATCATTTCAACAGCAACACAACGGTAACACAAGTGAAGGTAGTTATTGAGTCTTAGGTAGGTTAAGGACCGTACATATCATGGAGGATTCCTGGCGCGTTGGGAAGCTCCTGTCCACCAATTCCAGGATTATCTCGCCAATCGCCTGGAATCCAGACCCTGCAGACTCCATTCCCAAGCCAGACAAGGTTCATTGAAGACATTTCGTGTTTATAACTACCAAATGATCAATATATCCCTTCATTAAACAGTTTTAAAAATATTTCTTAAGGGATCAGCTTAAGCTTTAACTCCTAGAAAAGTATAGAAAGCTTGAGAAAATGGACTAGATCATAATTAAGCTCCCATGTCTTTAGGGATCAGCTTAAGCTTTAACTCCCTGAAAAAAAATAGACAAAATGGACTAGATCATAATTAAGCTCCCATGTCTTTAGGGATCAGCTTAAGCTTTAACTCCCTGAAAAAAAAATAGACAAAATGGACTGGATTATAATTAAGCTCCCATGTCTTTAGGGATCAGATTAAGCTTTAACTCCTAGAAAAGTATATAAAGCTTAACAAAATGGACTGGATCATAATTTAGCTGCCATGACCACCCGAATAAGTAATGTTACGGTAGATAAACTCAATACCGTACTTGGAAACATCGATATGAGTGGACGATTATGAATGGACTCGGTCTTCCGTTACTCACGGTTCCAGGGAGAGCTAAGAGGAGCATTCATGTAGCGTGAGGTCCCTGGTGTAACGTGAGGGTCCTGATGTAATGTGAGGACCCTGATGTAACGTGAGGGCCCTGGTGTAACGTGAGGGCCCTGGTGTAACGTGAGGGCCCTGATGTAACGTGAGGGCCCTGATGTAACGTGAACGTGAGGACCCTGATGTAACGTGAGGGCCCTGATGTAACGTGAGGGCCTGGTGTAACGTGAGGGCCCGTGATGTAACGTGAGGGCCCTGATGTAACGTGAGGGCCCTGATGTAACGTGAGGGCCCTGGTGTAACGTGAGGGCCCTGATGTAACGTGAGGGCCCTGATGTAACGTGAGGGCCCTGGTGTAACGTGAGGGCCCTGATGTAGCGTGAGGGCCCTGATGTAACGTGAGGGCCATGGTGTAACGTGAGGGCCATGGTGTAACGTGAGGGCCCTGATGTAGCGTGAGGGCCCTGATGTAACGTGAGGGCCCTGATGTAACGTGAGGGCCCTGATGTAACGTGAGGGCCCTGATGTAACGTGAGGGCCCTGATGTAACGTGAGGACCCTGATGTAGCGTGAGGGCCCTGATGTAACGTGAGGGCCCTGATGTAACGTGAGGGCCCTGATGTAACGTGAGGGCCCTGATGTAGCGTGAGGGCCCTGATGTAACGTGAGGGCCCTGATGTAACATGAGGATAAACATAAATATAGACGATAAACTAATGATACCAAGCTAAATTAATCTAATCTTAAGATCATCTAACTTAATTTAGGTAAAGTTTGGTTACGTTGAGATAGCTAAAAACGGCTTCAGTGGAATCAGGTCAGCTTGATCGTATAATACACATTATGTATACTTTAATATACATGACATGAAATGACATGACATGACATTACATACGAATTACCAAAAAGTTATCTTTATTTTACAAAGGTGTCCTCAGCTATACATCCACAGTCAGCTAAACTAGGAAGCTAATCGACAGCTAACAAGAGACACTTAACACTCGACACTCGACAGCATTAACGATAAGACATCAGCTTTTAACAGTGAACACGTTGTAATGTGATGATATAATGTGAAAAGGAGAGAGAGAGAGAGAGAGAGAGAGAGAGAGAGAGAGAGAGACATGAATAGACAGCAGAAAGATACAGAAAAAATAGATAAAATAAGACAGATAGAAAGACACAGACAGACATATACCACATCACAGTCACCACCCACACCCCCTCCCCTCCCCCACCCACACCCCCTCCCCTCCCCCACCCACACCTCCCCCACCCACACCTCCACCACCCAACCTCCCCCCCCACCACCCACACCCCCTCCCCCACACCCTCCACCACCCTCCCCCTCCCCCCACCACACCTCCACCACCACCCCCCCACCCACACCCCCTCCCCTCCACCACCCACACCCTCCTCCACCCACCCACACCCTCCACCACCCACACCCTCCTCCCACCCTCCCTCCACACCCACACCCTCCACCACCACACCCTCCCTCCCCACCCCACATCCTCCCTCCCCCACCCACACCTCTCCCCCCACCCCACACTTCTCCCTCCACCACCCCACCTCCCTCCACCACCCCACACCCCCTCCCCTCCCCCACCCACCCTACACCACAGCTCTATAAACAGAGGGGCACCCACTAATCAAATCTCAGCCTCTGATTATTTTTCATATTCCCCTGAGATCAAATTTCCCCAACGCCTAATAACAACGAAGGAGGGGGGGAGAGTGGTGTTCTTGTTGTTCTTCGTGTTCTTGTTCTTCGTGTTCCTGTTCTTGGTGTTCTTCTCATCCACTAATACCATCTCAACCTGTCTATAGTTGTTTATTTCAAGGAAGAATAAAATAATTTCTCTGGACTAAAATGTTATGGAAAAGTTGACCCTGACGAGTCACAGAAATGAATAGGTCAAAGGTTGTTTAGCTAGATATTTTTTCATCGTATTTTTTTTCTAAAATTTTACGTGTTTTGATTCAATTTATATTTTTTTTATCAGTATTTTCGTAATTATTTTATTTTTTATCGTTATCTTTCTTCGTTCTTTGTTTCGATTTTTCCTTTTAATTATTTGTTTATTTTCCTCTCTCTCTCTCTCTCTCTCTCTCTCTCTCTCTCTCTCTCAAGTACCAAAATATTTCTATAATCTGTCTATTCCTCATTTCTCTCTTTTCCTACAAATTTGTTAGGAAGTTGTTACAGTCAATTGATTTATTTAATTATCTCACTCACTCTTTCTCTCTCTCACTCACTCTCTTTCTCTGACTCACTCTCTTTCTCTCACTCACTCTCTTTCTCTCACTCACTCTCTTTCTCTCACTCACTCTCTTTCTCTGACTCACTCTCTCTATGAATACTTGACTAAGCAGGACTCAATGTACCAGAACTTCACGAAAGTATACTATAGAAAGTTTACCAGAACATCACAACTACAGGTGAACTCAATGTACACTTTCAAGTACTCATTCGTTCGTGTAAACTAAGAACAATAAAAACCCAACCTTAGTACAGTAATTATCACCCACGAGGTGTACATTAACACACAAATTACACTTCATTGTACTTTACTATGTACTAATTGAACCTTACTAGTCTCTATTACCTCTTATAATTATTCACCGACTCAATTACCTTCACTAGATTAACTATATGACTCATTATTGCGTAGTTGGATCAGTCATAGTTACGAGTTATTGTTACGTTCAAGTCACTATTGGGTGTTGAGTCACTGTCTTTATTCAGGTTTGTTTGTTTTTGTTGGGGATGAGTAATATTTTATAGATATTTACTCATGATTCACGATCTTTTGTAGTGAGGATGAGTAATATTCACCCATCACAACACAGTATAGTGAGGAAGAGAATATCCTTTGAGACGAGAAATACTCATTATTGGATCAGCTTATCTTACTCACTGTTGAATATTAAATAATAATAAATTAATTGTTATTTAGGAAGACAGATTATGGTAAACCAGAGGAATATACCCGTATAATGGAGGTATATCTAGCAAGTTAAACCTGAGGAATATACCCGTATGATGGAGGTATATCTAGCAAGGTAAACCAGGGGAATACATACCATTATGAAGGTAAACTTAAGGTAAACCAGTGGGACGATGACTGTACACTACAATGGACCTAAATTATAGCAAGGTATTCCTGCACGCGAGCAGCAGTATATTCCCGGAAACTACTGATGCAAAGTGTGTGTGAAAGTGTGTGTGAAAGTGTGTGTGTGTGTGTGTGTGTGTGTGTGTGTGTGTGTTTGTTACCTGCACTTTCATCTTCTTTAATACCACGATTATGGAAGTTTGAAAGGAAGTGCGTTTACAGGTTTATTTATGCATGTGTGTGTGTGTGTGTGTGTGTAATATTCCTGCATATTCACTACTGAAGAAGGGATCGGTCGTTCAGGAGATTCAGTCAATGCATTCCCAACAAGTTGTCATCCCAAAAGAATTCTAATGAATAAACATGAACAGAGGTGAGCCAGGGTACAATAATACCCCCCCCCACCACCTGCACCACCCACCAACACCACCCCACCACCCACCAACACCACCACCCCACCACCACCCACCAACACCACCAATTCCCCACCACCATTCTCACCACCCACCAACACCACCCCACCACCCACCAACACCACCCCCCACCACCCACCAACACCACCCCACCACCACCTGCACCACCCACCAACACCACCCCACCACCACCACCCCACCATCTCTAATGGCAAGATAGCCGACATTTTAAGATTGTATCCACTTTTTTGCACTTAGTAACTATATCAATTCTCATGTACAGAACCAAATACGCAATGTGCTTGAATACCTCCCACGTAAATGTGAATACTGTACTTGGTTACCTGAGGAAGACCAACCCCCCTCCCCCCTCCTCTATCTCTCTTTCCGCTAACACCCCACCCCTCCTTCACCACCCCCTCCTTTACCCCCACCTGTCCTTCATCCCACACCCTAATTCCAGTCCTCTGTTCCTACTATCCATCCTCGTCACCCCATCTCTCCCTACCTCTACTCACCTTCTGCTTTAGAGAGGAACGTTAATGTGCGTCAGGTGTCGAAGGTAGAGTAAAGGTCAAGGTGAGAGGCGGTTCTTCATCTGGGTTATATACTTTAATGACTCTCATAAGAGATTTGTTCCAGCCTTAAAAGAGGAAGATTATTATGAGGGAAGTTTATGCTGACACCAACGTCACGGCAGGTAAGGAGAAGGTAAATGACTCTCTGGTGTAGTGGTTATGAGGGTGTTGTTAGGGAAGGAAAACGCCAGGCGGAGATTGACTGCCTTTGCTGGCGCTGATTTTATGATACGAGTTAATGACACGTGAGAGAGAGAGAGAGAGAGAGAGAGAGAGAGGAGAGATATTTTCCTCCCTGACGTCAACATACACATACACAGGTAGGTAGTAGGCACACACACACACACACACACACACACACACACACACACACACACCCCACACACACACACACACACCCCCACCCCACACACACACACACACACACTACATCCTTGACCACCGAAGGGTCAAGACGTACCTGGCGCTCCTCTCGGAGCAGCCAGGTCAACTGCTATGTTGGCCCATACCAACTCCCTCCCCTGAACCCTCCTCCCCACCGGAATATCAACAAGTTCACGCCAGAAGTTACTATTTCATTTAGGAAAGTAATGGAACCAGTGTTAAACAGAGGTGAACAGTGGTGAACAGTGCTTAAGTCAGTGAGAACAACTCAACAGTAACAGTGGTACCCAAGTTGACCTTTCACACAGTGAGGTCCCAGGTACCCAGTGATAACGGCCCGTGAGACCCAACTACCAGCGATGTGTTAATCCGTCTACGATAGGAAGGCCTGGAACCACACCTCACTCATACAACACCATCTGTGGGGGAATTACTACACCACGTGAGGCCCCTCATAACACCATATGTGAAGGAGTTACTACACCACGTGAGGCCCCTCATAACACCTTCGGTGAGGGAATTACTACACCACGTGAGGCCCCTCATAACACCATCTGTGAGGGAATTACTACACCACGTGAGGCCCCTCATAACACCATCTGTGAGGGAATTACTACACCACGTGAGGCCCCGCATAACACCATCTGTGAGGGAATTACTACACCACGTGAGGCCCCTCATAACACCATCTGTAAGGGAATTACTACACCACGTGAGGCCCCGCATAACACCATCTATGAGGGAATTACTACACTACGTGAGGCCCCTCATAACACCATCTGTGAGGGAATTACTACACCACGTGAGGCCCCGCATAACACCATCTGTGAGGGAATTACTACACCACGTGAGGCCCCGCATAACACCATCTGTGAGGGAATTACTACACCACGAGGCCCCTCATAACACCATCTGCTGAGGGAATTACTACACCACGTCAGGTCCCTCATAACACCACATCTGTGAGGAAATTACTACACCCGTGAGGCCCCCTGCATAACACCATCTGTGAGGGAATTACCACACCACGTGAGGCCCCTCATAACACCATCTGTGAGGGAATTACTGCACCATGTGAGGCCCCTCATAACACCATCTGTGAGGGAATTACTACACCACGTGAGGCCCCGCATAACACCATCTGTGAGGGAATTACTACACCACGTGAGGCCCCTCATAACACCATCTGTGAGGGAACTACTACACCACGTGAGGTCCCTCCTAACACCATCTGGGAGGGAGTTACTACACTATGTGTTTGCTGTTCAACACCTACAATAATCTGTATGTTCACTGTATGTTCCTTCACCTTTCTCTAATGAAGGCTTTTGTTAAACCACAAATGTATGTAATAAGTCATTTATGTCCAATGTATATGTTCAGCCTTCGGGCTGCAGAACTTTTTCAATAAACCGTTAATTATTATTATTATTACCCTCCACCCACACACACGTTAACAATGATCACGCGTCTCTCTTATGCCCGCCCGTCAGTTTTCACGTCGCGTGCCATCGATTTACTGTCAGCATGTTTGTGGCGCGCCTCAGTGAGCAAAGTGGAGCACAAGTGGTCCTTAGGGGGGGAGAATGAGAGTTTTTTATATTTGACGTTAAAGAAAATACTACCGAGAAATTGTAGAAATGATTAAGTGAAGAATTCTGAAGGATCTGCCAAGGTGAGGTGACACTTAATGATTTGGTGCTGTCATAGACACAGGTAACATAACCCTTTTGTGATATC
>NW_024748900.1:0-12169 GCF_018991925.1 Homarus americanus
AATTTGCTACAAGTGATAGCTACGAAAATTTACCACCAATATGTTTTTCGCCAGTGTATTTTGTGGGGAAGTTACTCGTCATCAAATCAAAACACACACAACAACATTGGCTGTCCTTATGTTTCAACTTTACCCCCTGGTGGTGAATATTTTTAATTCAGAAACATTAATTAAAATATATGAACAATAAATAAGTGTTGCTTTCATATTCTTATGTGAGTAATGACGATATTGTTTTCACATGTCTTGCCCATCGTGATCTCACTTTTTTACCCTTAATTGTTAGGTACTTCCATTGTTCCATTTAATAACATTAAATAACATTACAAAACAACCATATTAATTTTTCTACATTAATTTAATACAGCTACAGTTTTATAATTATGGCAGACAATCAATCACTGGTTTTGCAAAGCGAGTTGTTTTTACTTTTCTTTTGTTTTTAAATAAAGATTTTTGTTTTATATAGACGTTGATATACACTTGTCAACTGTCAGTGAGACAAGACGTGCCCGGTAGCTCGGTTTTAGCAGCCAGGCAATCTGTTTGGCCCTGCCCACTCCCCTGCTATACTAGCGCCTACCAGCCTTACTACACGGGATCTATTCAGCAATTCTAGTGATTAGTGAGCGATTGATTCAGGAGCAGTGTTCTATAGTGCATAAGGAACTTTCTCAGCAAAGCATTCAAGTCATCAGTGCAATAAGTGATTATCATACAGTGCTGATAGTGCACCCCAGGAAGAATCAGACAGTGGGCACTTTTCGGTCACCTTTAAAGTGCCAGTGACCCACCGCGGTGTTTATATATCGTGATAACTGTGTGGGCGACCCCTGACACCGGGACAAAGACCCACGGTCTTTACCGACAAATATTAACAGATGTCTCGAGTGTCAGTGGCCCTCAAAGTGCCGTCAGTGACAAACACTTCCGTCCGCAGATTTCAACAGATGTTCGCTTTCTCGGCACTCTGTACCATCTAAAGGCAGTCTGATGAGGTGTTATGTTGCGACTCAAGTCACTGAACATATTCGCAGCAGACGTAGACAAGGCGTCATACCATAGCCCATTAGAACCGTAACCTCCACTAGAAACCGGAGAAACACCCTGACAGACCATACCACACTGAAATTCCCACGGATATGGTATGATCTCGTCTTTACTGCTATCAGCGTCACCCTAGCTAACAAGTTAAGCGAGCTGGCAGCGACAGTCAGGTCGCCTTACGCGTCATTGCCATGCTCTTGAGCTTGGCAATTTGTGCCTAAACGTGTCGCAATGAGGATATCAACTCTTTCATCACCTCGTTCACTGAAGCCGGCGGGCGTTGCCCTCTTCTGTCAAGATATCTACGCCGTCCGCCTGGATGTTCAAGTCCCAGCAGATGTGGAAGTATGAATCGTGTAGGTATAGACCCACCAGCGACATGCTGCCCATCATAATCAGCTTGTGTGCATACCATTTCATCACCACAGAACACTCTTATCAATCATCTCATCACTCGGACACCTCAGAGTTAGGTACCCATGTGCCAAGTTAGTATTATGTGGGTTGTAATGAAATTGACACCACTGATATCCAGGACCAGCTATCACTATAGGTGTGACCTTACCTACAGTCAAAATACGCCTGTATATCTTAACTGACTTAGCGGACCAGTACAACCACCTCAGCAATGCCTCCTATCGGGTGTAGCACACTTATCAGTGCTCCCCAATCTCACTCCCACTCAAGTACAGAGACCCTACATCAGAACCTACAGGCCGTACTGACTCTGCAATGTACTCTTGGGTGATGGATAGTTCACCATCCTGGACTGAAGTACTTAGCGTGGATGGCGTGGAAGCAAATGGATAAATTATACCAACACCACCCGAGGCTCACCACTTCTTCCGAGAAGTCAGTCAGATCTCTTGCCTGACTTGCCCTGGATCACACCTCGGATCAGACTTATGCAACAGAGGCAGAGCCTTTCATCTCAATGACCACATCCGCTACAGGTCCTGCTGGCGAGTCATCCATGAAATCGCTGCAAAGGTCCCACTACAACAATTACAACACAGAAGCAGACCAACATCAGTCAATGGTATGGTAGCTTAAAAACTCTGTGGACTAAACAATAGACATCCTTACTTAGCCATCTCACTAATGTTGGCGCAGCTGAGCAAACAAATAACCATTTAGCTACTATATGCCAGGCGGCTCTGACAGCACAACCACTCTCCTGCTTACCTACCAGCCCCCTTCCCACTGACTTAGTCGAAGAATTTGGTGTAGCAGCCTGGACAAACTAATATTAAACGCTCTACCACCCCCATTGACTTACCAGTGAAACTCTTGAGTTCTCCCAGGCTGCTAAAGCCCTATGCTCCATCATCAATGCTTCTCTCAGTCAAGCCAGATGCCCAGCTGACTGGAAGACCTCTTATGTATCACCAGTGCCCAAGTCAACCAGCCTAATCCTTCAGCTCACTCTTGCAATCACCCCAATACCCAGCCTAATCTGTAAGTTTGTGTTAGTGGGCTTATGCTGATATTGGGGTGCTAGACCTCGAATTTGGCAACAAAACTTCCTCCACCACTCACTGTCTTGTCAGCTTTCTTGATTACATATCGCCATCTCGCTAAACGTCTGTAGCTGTCGCCTTCATTGATTTCACTAGCGTTGACTGTCATCCTGAATATCATCGCTGACCTCGGCCGGAGAAGTCTTATACCATAGCTTGAACTCCTCGGCAGCAAGCTGTCCTTCGAGCTGTCTCCACCTTTCAGTCACTCTGTGGCGTCCCCAAAGGCAGATGGGACCACTCTGCTTCATTATGCTCATCAATGATGCCTAAACCCTGCGCTGAAATATATGACGACTCACGGCCATTGGCGTCAATTCTGCTCCCAACTATACGCCTTCAGGATTTATTGGACAGTCTCCAAAACTGGGCCACCAACAATCATGTCATCAACCATGCCAAGACCATGGTTATGCATCAACCTCTCCTCAAACATTGTCCCCTCCTTCCATTACTCTAGGTGCCAGGTTGTAGATTCCACAGGCTCCTCGTACCATAGACAACAAACTAAATTGGAAACCACCGTCGGTAAGTTATCAAATCCTCCATTTCGTCTCCACCTCCTCCGGCTCAAGTCCCCGGAGTTCTGCACGCCTCCTCAGTGTTTACATTCATACTTCCCAAGCTCACCTATACCTCCCACCTGGTCTTCCTCCTAAATACTAACGTAAACACTAAAGTGCAAAGAGGGCATGCAAGATTATTCTCTCCTTCCTACTCCACATATCAAGAGCTCCATAACTGACCCTTCGACTCTCACTGACCATCACCCACGACTCATCTTTGGTAGCTTCTCACTCACGCTTCTACCGATCGTCAGGTGTTACACACCCTCATCCCATTCGTTCACGAACTGATCGCTATAAGAACAGCCCAGTCCAACATTGTAAAATTATCAATAACTTGTAATAAATCAGTGTATTCACTCCCAGTAAACCTCTCCTTGCTGTCACTATGTTGAAATGAACTGTAGTTTGAGCACTACATTTAGTTATTATATGTCTTATTTATTGTCACTTAATATTTACTTTTATATTATTTATTAATTATAACCCATTCCCCAAATATGTAACTGTATATTTTCAGCCTTCTGGCTGTAAGCTCTTTCAATAAACCGTTAATTATTATTATTATTATCATTATACATATATATATATATATATATATATATATATATATATATATATATATATATATATATATATATATATATATATATATATATATAAATGAATTATTTATGGTGCATAAGAGTACTGGTCCTTCAGACACAAAAGACGAATAAATAGCCTTCTTTATCCTCCATCTCTGCCCTGAGCCAGAGGGAAGGGGTGATGATAAATAACATTGTTTGTATTTTCCATTTACTTGAGAAAATAGATTTACTGAATTATTTGTTTATTTGTTTGAGTGAAACACTGAATATTTATAAAAATAAAATTTTAAAACACAAGTATTTATAGGAGATACCGTAAATATATGCATTTTGGCTACTTCAGACACAAAGAGCGGAATAAAAATAGCCCATCTCCCCCCTCTTCTTACAACACTGGGCAGGGAAGCGTCCTGGTGGAAGTAAATTTGATGTTTATTTTCATTATTAATTTATCATGTATCAAAGTAATATTACTAAAATTGTGTGGTAGTGGCAGCTACTAAACAGGGAGATACTACCGCCTGGGAAGATATTGGAAGCTTGCCGTGTGTCTAATGGTAGACCCTGTTTGCCATATGGCATCACAGTGTGACCAAGTCAGGTTCATGACCCTGACTTTTCTGCCTCATTACACACAATTTCAGTTTGAATTGTTCCTCTAACTTTGACAACACAACATACATAAGTATAATATTTTATAGCATAGTCTTTTTTTTACTTTTTGTATTTATTTAGTTACTTTAAATAAGGCCAATTCACTTCTAAGTAATGGCATCAAATGTTGCCAGCTGGTGTGGTTTATAAGCGCCTAGTGGCGTCACTTAGCGTCTGTATTTAACTGTCAGTAGTTTCAGAAATTATTACGGTCATTTACTGAATATTCCTTGTAAAAAATAAATTTTAAATATTATTATCAGTAAATATACCGATATACGTACAGCCACCCCACGGCTAAAAATAGCCCAATCTCGCGGTCCTTTCCTTTCTTGTCCTAACATGGGGCATGGGAGGTGTGATATTCTAATGTGTGTTTATTACAGGGTATAACAGTACCTACTACGGTATGTTGAACAGGTTTATAGTACATTTTTATTATTTTAATATGCAGTGTCTTAATTTGAATCCAGCTTGCCAAGCGTAAGTTCATTTTAAATAGTGATGGTACTTGTGGTGGCTTCCGATGTTTTTCCATCTCCTCTTGACGACTTCAACCTGTCGCCCCAAGAGTAGAATTTTATACTTGGTGGTTTAGACGACCCCCTAACTTTGGGCAGATTTTTTTAATGTTCAAATTCCGTCTTATAAGCCGAGATATACGGTACTGAGCATGCACCAGCTTTCTGTTACGCACTGTTGGCAAGTACTGGGCATGCACCGGCTCCTGAATGTACCTGAACCTGTTCCAGTGTTGGTCAAGTCTGGTCTTGAAAGAACTCACACCCGGTGCCTTCACAACACTTTCCGGCAGATTGTTCCAAGAGTTCACAACTCTTACTCTGATAAAGTTTACCCTCACAGGTATCCCCTGATTTACGATATTTCGAGTGCATGATGGTTATGTATTAAGACCCCCTCCTCATTAACGGTGTAAACAAGCTGACATTAACGATATTCATCATCCTGCCAACTCAGAATATGGAGCACATCACTGACTTCATTTATCAGTGAGGCATCATCTACCTGAATGCTGCCTCATGGTCATCTGGTGAACTACAGTCCAGGCATTGTTTCTTCTTGGTAATGTGTGTATGAGCTCTAGCTCAATGTTTATCGGTCATCATTTGTGTTGTTATTTAGCATCAACCTTTCTTTTACCTTGCGGTGAGAAGACATTATACTTTAGTTCACATTGAACTGTACTGTGTTTTGGCGGCTGTAAAGTGATTTTCACTATCTTTTTTTTATGATTGAAAGGGGCTTTACCTCTGCTGTGAACACAACGTCAGAAGCATGGACCGCTAGCATTGTCTTAACAGTTCAAAAAATAGAATTAAGAATCACTTACAGTGTATTACAGGAATCCATAAAATGTTCACATTGTTCCCTGCTTTTATTGACTGTGAAGTGTTTTTACACTGGCTGTGCAGTGCTTTTCCCTGCTTTAGTGACTGAAATGTTTTTCTTGTTTTTTTGTGAAGTGAGCTGTGTAACTTTGAAAATGTCTGGTAAGCACTTTGTTGAGGGTCCTGCCTCTGGGAAGGCCAAGATTCCCAGGAAAACCATGTTTCTGGAGGTGAAGTTGGACATTATAAAGTGGCATGAGAGAGGTGAGGGAGTGTGCTTCATTGCTCACGCCCTCCACCTGGTCCGGTCAACGGTGTATTCCACCAGTAAGAAGGCATCGGAATGAAAGGCCGTGGCACACAACATGAACCCAGTCTCTTGTTTCTAGGGTTTTTACCCTTAAATGACTAACCCCGCTGATCGATGTAATAATGTACAGGAGTACAACTAACTAACCCTATTATCAATGTTGGATGTGGCCTCATATTCCTTTTAAATTGTGTGCCATTTTTTAAAACGGCAAAACAAGGCCTAACATTTAATAATTGCAGGAAAAATTATTTGTGGCAGCTCTAGGCTTCCATATTGCATCCAGGTGGTTATCTCCCACCCCACCAACCAATGTACTTCAGTTGCTCAGTGACCGAGAAGTGGTACTTGTGTCCCAGTGTACCCCCCCCCCCCCCACCGTCTCTGGCCCAGGTACCTACCACTCACCAGGACCTGTCTTTACACCAGTGAAACAGTTCATCTATGATGGTCCATTATGTCACTTAGGTGGCCCACATAGGACTTTGTCTTCCATTTCCACACGCCACTGTTTCCCAGGAAACCCAGAATATAAAAAATCAGGAACGAATTTTTTCTGATATTTTTTCCATTTGGGTGTAAACAAGCTTGCCAATTTGCATAATTAAAGGGTTAAAGAAGCATGAGCCTATCAGGGAGACAATGGAGTCTACTCCCAAGAGTGGATTCAAGAGCAGACTCAATGCTGCTTGCCTCTCCCCACAGGGATTATCATGGCAGAGGCCAGTAATATTTGGACAAAGCTGAAGACAGAGAGCGGTGACAGCAGTGGCAGTGAAACATCTTCCTTTTTCAGAGCAAGTCCTGGATGGTTCAATCATTTCAAGAAGCACACCAATCTCCACAACCTTTGTCTCACTGTTGAGGCAGCCAGTACTGACGTCATGAGTGCTAATGCCTTCCCAGCACTCCTGAAGGAAGATACAATGTCAAGCAGATTCTGAACTTCGATGAGAAGGGCTTGTTTTGGAAGAGGTTGCCATCGAGGACTTTCTTGGCCAAGGAGGTGAAGACTGCACCAGTCTCTAAGGTTGCCAAAGAGTGCCTTACATTGCCACTTGGAGGCAATGCTGAGGGCTACCTTAAGCTGACCTGGATGCTGGTGTACCACTCAGAGACTCCTAGAGTTCTTAAGGAGCACTCCCCAGTCATCTGGAGTTCCAACAATGACAGTGTTGTACCAGTTGTGTGGTTGACTACCTCTCCAAGCACCTCAAGGAGTATGCCGGCGAGCAGAACATCACCAACAAGTTTCTCCTGATCCTCAAAAATGTGCATTCACACCTGCCTATGACGAGTGAGTGGACTGACATCATCACTGATGTTCTTGCCCCCCAACACCACCTTACTCATCCAGCCGATGGATCAGGACATCATCACTACCTTCAAGGCCTACTTGAGGTGGTTGATGCACTTATTTAAAGCAACAGGTGGGGAGGGAAAGCTGACCATCAAAGAATTCTGGCGCAGCTACATCAAACACGCCATACACAACATCGACAAGTCATGGAAGGTCACATAGCTACATGAACGGCATGTGGAGGAAAGTGTGGCCTGAGTGGGTGCACTACTTTCACAGCTTCATTGACATTGTAACTGTGGCAGAGGTCTTGGAGAGCCACTCTGATGAGCTCAGCACTAAGGACTTGCTGCTCCAGGAACAGCAGCAGGCAGTGGAGGAGTCAACAGGTGAGGAGGAAAACCCTGCACCCATGACGCTGACTCTGAAGGTTTTGAGCACTGCCATTGACAGAGTGAACTCTGTCATGGAGCTCCTTGTTAAAAATGATCTGAATTTCAACAGGAGTTCATCTGTGAGGGCAATTGTGGAGAAGGGCATGCCATGTTACAAGGACCTCTACCTGGTGAAGGAGGCATGCCAGACAACAATCACCTCCTTTTTCAAGTCCCTGTCACAGCCACAACCCTCGACTTCTGGGGTCACCAGCACTACGTGACCCTCCTCATCTGACACCTCTCCATTCTCACCCAAGTGCTTCACCTTCTTTAAGGCCAGGATAAAGGCTACACCCTTTGCAGTCTCACCCAAATGCTAACCCAACTTTAAGGCCAGGATGAAGGCTACACCTCCAGTTCCCACTCTAGCCTCTTCAGATTGTCCCCCGAGTCTGTATGGAGTCCCCTTAGCTTTCAGAGGGGATGACATGTGATGATGACCAGACTTGTTCACTATGATGTGGTGAGTGTTGTTTAATTGTTTTGTATGGTTAGTAATATTGTAGATTTTTCTTTTCGACGATACATGTGGATCCGACTGGCCAGGAACCTACCCATTGATCCCTATACTGTACTATAATACATCTGACTTACAATGGAGTTTTCAGGAACCTAATCCCCTCATAAATTGCAGGATCCATTATATTCCGAGTTACAGTATATTCAATCAAACAATACTGTAATTATTTATGAAATCTCGACTTCTCCCAAAGTCTCATGGCTTGCGAGGAGCTGCTGGGGTAAAAATATAATAATAAATCTAACCCCTTGTGTACGGGCTTCCGTCTTTGAAGAATAAAATCATCTGGCATTAGCCAAACAAAATATAAAAAGTGGTCTCCCCATAGTGAAGGGGGTTAATTTGCATTTAGGAAAAATTCCTCCTAAAAAAAATACGCATATGAAATTTCCTTTATTCTGTTATTTAATACGAGTACCCCTGCAACACAAGGGCTAGTTGTACCCTTCTTGCATGGAAGAGCCATGCTGTATCTATTATTTCTTTGGATAGGGTTTTTGGCAACTGGTTAATTTTTTCATATGAAACGAACTATGTTATACATACAATAGATTGCTCTTTCACAAGAAAAAAGTAGAAATAATTTTGATAATATGCATGAAGTCATGCAACACAATTTTCAGTACAATCAACTTGTCTTTTAGCCAAAAAACAACCAAGTAAGGACAATAAGTGTTTGATAACAAAAATGCAAACATTTGTACGGTTTACTGTGAACCCTCACTTTACGCGGTTAATTGAACCCACAGGGTACTGCGGAAAGTGAGAAACGTGTAAAGTGAACAACATAACATATGGGATTAAATGAAATAGAGACCGGCTGACCTCCAAACTCCACTTTTTCCGACACAATACCTATGTTCTAGTAAAAATAACATCTTAATTTTATGATGGTACATGCACACAATTAATACTTAAGAGAAATACAGAAATACAGTCGCCAAATTAATGTCCATTCAAATAATGGACTCGACTCCCTCCCCCTCTTCTCACACTACACTCGCTGGCTCTTCCCTCTCTGAGAAATTTTTGGGGGAAAACCACTAGATTTTAAGGCAGTGTTTTTCAAACTTTTTTTACTGCGACCTACAGCCAGAACAACAATTTGAATTGCGACCCATTACACCTAAGTGTAATGATATGAAATGAGTAAATCAAAGACAAACACTGTTCACAATTTTCCTTTATTTAGCATCGACAAAATTCATGTAAATTTCTCATGATCCATTTATATTTGAATTATATGTATCCAATTGTATGAAAATAAAAATATTCTGATTTATTTTCGCGACCCATTTTTATTTTGCGACCCAATTTATTTATTTCGCGACCCACTGAAGGGTCGGGACCCATAGTTTGAAAACCCCTGTTTTAAGGTGTAGTAATAAATAATACCTCAAACTAAAGTTAGGATAATATAATTGACATTGCTGGATTCCTTGTAAGACCAGGAATATTTTGAATGTAAATGTCATATATTTTGCACAAAAGATAACATATTTACTCAGAGTAAACATTATATTTAAAATTTGTATGTCTAATGCAAAATCTATGATGTTTATATTCAAAATGATCATCAAATTGTAAGAATTCCAGCCGGGTAATTTGTATGAATTTTATGACCTAAAACAAATATCTTCAGTGAATAAAAAAAAAAATATTCTTCACAACACTACCTGTCAATCAAAGTACCACACCTTGCCTCCTCCCCTCTTCCAACCGCGCCAGATGGTCGGTCGGTCCCTCCCTCTCCCCCACCCCACACCAACCCTCCCTACCAGATAAATGTTTGGGAGAAACCAGAATATTTACCTTTTTAGTAATAAATAATACCTCAGACTAAAGTTAGGATAATATAATTGACATTGCTGGATTCCTTGTAAGACCAGGAATATTTTGAATATAAATGTCATATATTTTGCACAAAAGATAACATATTTACTCAGAGTAAACATTACATCTAAAATTTGTATGTCTAATGCAAAATCTATGATGTTTATATTCATAATGATCATCAAATTGTAAGAATTCCAGCAATGTAAATTATATTCTGGCCGGGTAATTTGTATGAATTTTATGAGCTAAATAATAAAAAAAAAAATTATACTTCACGCGTATATGGGTTGATGAAACGCGTAAAGTGAAAGTTCGGTTCTGGCGAGGCACTGCGTATATGAGAAATCGCGTAAAGTGAAACCGCGTAAAGCGGGGTACAACTGTATTCAAAATGATCATCAAATTGTAAGAATTCCAGCAATGTAAATTATATTCTGGCCGGATAATTTGTATGAATTTTAAGAGCTAAATAAAAAAATTATACTTCACCCGCGTAAAGGGGTACAAGCACCGCGGAATGTGAGCGGCAGGGTACCGCGTAAACGTGGAAACGCGGAATGTGGGACCGCGTAAAGTGAGGGTTGACTGCATATTGGTGAAATAAAAAAATTATGAGTAATAATAAGGATAGTAAATTGAAAACCAAAATATCTAGAATTTTTTCGCAGATTGTTCACTTTTTATTTAGTTTCTGCCATTATTTTCATATAGTGTTCTTTGTTTTATTATTCCATTGTTTAAGAAAAGTGTTAAGGTATGTTATGGTGGTTTTATAATTTTGCTAGTATGTACTGTACAGTTTGGTTGTAAGCAATTTTAGAAGAAAAAGTCCCTCCCCACATTGTGCACTGTTCTATTATAATGGTTGCCCCTTGTGTACGAGGATGGCCGGCCTTAGGGCCACCTTGGCGTGAATTTGTTTAAGGTGTAGAAGCTGTCATCAATACAAAAACCACACACTAAGTTAATGAGTTGTATGACCCAGTGTCAAGGAATAGTCCGAGAAGACCTGACAGCTTGCCAACTGCACTGGCTAACCATTACCCCGGAACATGATTCGCAAATCAATTAACATCCAGGGTCCCAATTTCTGCAAGGTACACTCAGTAAAAAAAAAAATAACTTTACAATTCCAGCTTGAAACAAACTGACAATACAAACGGTGTTTCAAAAAGGCCCCCGAGGCATTCCTTGTATTGGTAGCCCTGCGCGAGTATGGGTTCAGCCACATGTGTTCGAAACAAGTGATCGGCACTCTGAAACGAAACCCAGTAGTAGACTCTCTGGAATTATCGACCGTATGGTAAAACGTCGTTAGGCTGGGTTCTATTATGACGGCATATTTCGGAACAGCATGGTATATTTTCCAATACGAATAAAGAATGACATAATGACGAATAAAGAATGACATTATGTGGCATTAACCCAAAGTGAAGTAGCAATACAATTACAGATTCGAAATTCAGTTGCAAAATAATCTTATACCTTTACTATATCCACTAATTCTGCTAAACATATAATGCATTCTTATATGGCAACTCATCCACTTCCATGGTTACTGTAGTCCACAGTATGTGGAACATTTAATATAACATACAGTTTAACTTCTCTAGATATACTGACATTCTCCAGTCATATTGTAACAAAGTAATTAAATATTGTCAATGAAATAGCTAATTTCGGTATACCAAATTAAGTACAGAATGTCTTACATTCAGGCCTACCAACCCTCGTCAGACAACGGGAATGTTCAGTTGGAAAATCATTGGACCCCACCTGCACGGTAGTTTTTTTACCGAGTGTACACATACAGTACTACTGGATTGGAATACAGTATACAGTGAACCCTCACTTTACGCGGTTAATTGAACCCACGGCGGCCCGCGTAAAGTGAACAACATAACATATGGGATTAATTGAAATAGAGACCGGGCCGACCCCCAAACTCCACTTTTTTCCGACACAATACGTACGTTTTACTAAAAACAACATCTTAACTTTATGATCGTATTCACCCACACATAATATAGAAGGGAAAAG
>NW_024748901.1:0-3525 GCF_018991925.1 Homarus americanus
ATATATATATATATATATATATATATATATATATATATATATATATATATATATATATATATATATATATATATATATATATATATATATATATATATATATATATATATATATATATTATTACATGATCTCTTAATTTACTTTAATAACCAGGTTCTAGGCGTAACCAAAAAAAATAAAGTGAAGTAAATCAAAAGGGATAAATATATAAGTGTAAACCTTCAAGAATTTAATTAAATATTAACACAATAAAGAGCCTCGTAGGCTGTCACAACAAATTGATTCACTATCGAAACCGTTAAGACACAAATGATGCTAAACATCGAAACATCAAAGAACTCCTTAAATATATAGAATAAAAATAAAGCACTGGATTACGTTAACACTACATAAACATATAAAATAACTAACACAGAAATTAACTAACGAGAAACAACACTGAATTACTTAAATGTAACTAAGCAAACACTGATGGACACAAAAGAGACATAAATAGGTACTCACTTAGATATACCACATTGGTGGGGACAGGAACAACACAGAAATAAAATGAAGTATAAGTAACAGGTGACAAGCTACTATATATGAGGTAGATTCCTCCAGTGTGACCCTCCTGTGAAACATGGGTCGTTTAACGATACAGATGGTTGTTAGAGAAACAAAGATTGCTTGTTACAATACTAAATGAAAAAATAAGATGGGCTTGAACAAATAATAACAGTTAAAACCTTAACAGCACAGGGTAAGGTGACTAGATTATATAATAGTAAATACATCTACAGGAATAATATGGAACAACATGTTATAAAAATAATGAAAAAATACGACAGACATCTAATATATATATATATATATATATATATATATATCTACATAAATATATATATATATATACATATATATATATATATATATATATATATATATATATATATATATATATATATATATATATATATATATATATATATATATATATATATATATATATATATGTAACCGGTCGGAATTTACTGGACTTTAATTTCTCACTTGACTTGGGGTTTATTAAAAATTAATAGATGGTAATGGCAGTGGAAGCGCCCCTTTGAGAAAAATCCCGAACCAGCACAAGAACACTTAAATCTACTAAACAAAATGAATTGTCCGTGACCCGTGGAAGGATAGCGTCTGTGACTGGGATGAATGAGACACACTGTAAAATTTAGACACTTATATTCCCTCCAACACTACAAACACAATCAAATAATGGTACACCAATATGCCCACCTCTTAACTTGAACTTAAAACACTACTCTGGGGAATAAAAGTTATACATGATATAGAAAATATTAGAAACTCAGGCAACAATAAATTTGAAGTATTAAGAAATGTTGCTTGCACACATGACACAGGCCTTAAGGGCTTTCACAGAATAATATCCCCCACTGCGGAGGTGGTATAAAAATAAGAATTTATTAATTCCACCATGAATAGGCCTAAAGGGCACTCAACAAAATAATATCAGTCACTGAGGAAATGGTAATAAAAAATAAGAAATTAAATACTCTACAATGAATAGGCCTTAAGGGCTTTCAACAACATAATATCAGTCACTTAGGAAATGGAATTAAAAAATAAGAAATTAAATACTCTACAATGAATAGGCCTTAAGGGCTTTCAACAAAATAATATCAGTCACTGAGGAAATGGTAATAAAAAATAAGAAATTAAATACTCTACAATGAATAGGCCTTAAGGGCACTCAACAAAATTATATCACCCCAACAGATGCACTCTTCCTAACCTAACTTAAACACTACTCTGGGGAACAAAGGTTATACCTGAGATCAGAATTATGAAGAAAAATTAGATGCATTAAAAGAATCAAATCACAGTATCACTCTGGTTCCACTTAATGACACAAACATTCAAAAAACACTACTGTCAAAATTATTTAAGAAATATTAAACTACACACGTCAAGATAATATCAGTAACTGAGAAATGGTATTAACTACACCCGTAATAAGGGAGATAAAATGTTCCTCTAGGTATCTCCTAGAGTCCTAGACTCACGGTCTCAGTGTGTGACCATTAATTTACTCAGATAGCCTCAGTGTACTCCCAGTGCGTCCATAAAGCGGAAGGGAGTGAGCCAATCAGACCTTGTACAGTTGAGAGAAGCTTTAGCTTCCCGTTAGCAAGAGGGTTTCACTAAGCTGCTCGAGACATGTGGTGTTGTGAGCCGAGGGAGAGGAGAGCTGCTGACCCACGATCGTCCCGTCGTCAGCTGGGCACCCAGACGGCTAGATTCCCTCAAGAGATCCTTTGATACCCCGCTAAACAGTGACAGGCCTACACTGATCGGTCCAATGGCGACAATCGCCACCCTCAATCATCAACGGCAGTCTCAAACGGCAGTCAATCTCTCGCAGTCAAACTCCGGTCAACTCCGGTCAACTCCGGTCAAGTGGGTTCTGACGAAAACCCTGAAATGAACTCACTGTTAGCTCTATTTTTCTTTACCACTGCCCTATCTAACCCTGTCAGAGATCGAATGAGACTTACTTGTTATACTGCAATAGCGCAGCACAGGTGACTAGGCCACGTGACTATTTCTGTGACGGACGAGCAGGGACGTCTTGTTTGCCTGACTGCTCCCCGTGACTGAGGGAGAGCTAGCGTCGCGTCCTCTCAAGGCGTTAGCTTAGGCCTACGTGACATATTTTCCGCCTAACTAATAACTCCTTGGGACACCCTTAACGTTATTCAGACTGATAAACGATCTATAATAATTTCAAATTCAATAATAGTCCCTTAACTTCATGAATCGCATCATTATTAATTCGGCAAATTACATTTAATATCACTTAGGCCTAGTTCCATAACCTCTCGCTATGGGCGGGGAGTGCTCTCTTCCCTCAGACGACCTTGAACGCTCAGTATCGCTAATAGCGGGGCATTTGAAATTTCTGAATATTACATATATATATATATATATATAGCTTGTGTTTATTGTATTCCATGTAGCAAATGTAATTGTAATTATGTAGGACAAACAGGAAAAACACTGCAGCTTAGAATCAAACAACATAAGTATAATATCAGAACTGCATCTGAAAGCAGTGCCTTGTTCGTTCATGTTAGGAATAATAATCACCCCTTTGCTTTGGAAAAAAAGCTTAGAAGTATTTAAATCATCTTGTGTCACAGAAAGATTTCTGGTTGAAGCTAGTTTGATTAAGGAATTAAAATCAATAAACCTAAGTGATGGTCAGTTCAAAACTGATAATATGTTACATAAATTTATTTGTCAGTGGCCCAAGGTTAAAAATGCTTTGAAAACCTTTGATCTAGATGTATGATAATTATTTTGTGGGTCCCTTATTTTTGACCTGACCTGACTAGTCACGTCAACCCCCTTCTCTTTAAGCTCCTCTACCTGTGTGTTGGTGTGGGGATTAGTGGATGACATCATTATGACCTGACCTCATGTTTTTAAGGTCACCCTGTATATTTAACCCTCTCTCTGTCCATGTAGTGA
>NW_024748902.1:0-15079 GCF_018991925.1 Homarus americanus
CTTATAACACATATAACATCATCCATCATCACTACATATTACACCATCCATCATCACTACATATAACACCATCTATCATCACTACATATAACATCATCCATCATCACTACAGATCGGTAGAGTAGTTTTCGAGATTCTCGTGCGGACACACAAGCAAACACACACACACACACACAAACAGACATACTTCTTTGTTTTATATCGATATAAGATAGATCATCACTACATATAACACCGCCCATCATCACTACATATAACATCATCCATCATCACTACATATAACACCACCCATCATCACTACATATAACATCATCCATCATCACTACATATAACATCATCCATCATCACTACATATAACACCATCCATCATCACTACATATAACACCATCCATCATCACTACATATAACACCATCCATCATCACAACATATAACATCAACCATCATCACTACATATAACACCATCCATCATCACTACATATAACATCATCCATCATCACTACATATAACACCATCCATCATCACTACATATAACACCATCCATCATCACTACATTTCGGTATAGTAGTTTCCGAGATTCTCGTGCGGACACACAAACACACACACAAACAAAAATACATACTTCTTTGTTTTATATATATAGATACAAGAAACAAAAATCTTTAATTATTTATTAATTGTAAGTTTTAAGGTTTCCTGGAACCATTGGCAGGAAATAAGGACACTTGAACCTTGAAAACTTACTGTCGTCATAATTATTTATAATAAACCTGTCGATGTTTATTTCCGGGTTAAAGTAAAAGCAAGGTTTTGTCTGGACTATTAGCATATAGACAGTTGCTGGTTGACGATACCGAAGACCTATACAGGTGTGTGGTGCTTGTGCTTGGTGATGCTTCGTTTATGAGAGATAATCCCAGGAGTGAACTTTGTTCTGAAAGGACAAACAAAAAAGTCATTAGTTATCGTTGTCTCGGAAGTGTTTATATGTCGGTCACTCTTGTGTTGTCGATGTGTCCACCCCACAGAGTTATTGCGTGAAGTGACACATTAGACTTCAATTAAAGATCCTCTCCTCTCCATATGGAAGCTGTTCACACCTCTTGACAGTATTTGGTCTGACATTTAGTTATAAAGGTCGGTTTTTGTCTAGTTCATCTTCCTATGAAAATTAACAATTCATATCACGTTTTAAAGTTGTATGTTCTTCAAGCCAATTAACACAGTACAGGTAACACCAGAGTCAGGCAGGTACAGTGTTAAGCGTCGTGGTCTACTGCTGTCTTACTGAGTAACGATGATGAAGTAAAGTGGGAAATGACTTTGCCATGAGAGAGGAGAGGAAAGAGAGAAGGAAAGAATAGAAACGGGAAGTAAAGTAGTAGGGAGTAATAGCAGGTGGGCTGTCCACCTAGCTGAGTCGAGGTGATTGGTTTGGGTGGTGGCCATACACAGCACGCTCCTGCTCGCTCAAGGGAGGCTGGGGTGGGGGGAGCTAAGCTAGTTAGGCATTCAGTACTGTATTGTGTGTTAATTTATGTAAGTTAAATGGTGGTGTTATTTTTTCATGTATTGTATAAAGTGAGTCTCTTTTTTATATAATAACTCACCTGAAGTGTCGCCCCAGGAAAAGGTAACAGAGACCTTAATGACACAGGTAGATTGTCACTCCCCTCGCCGCCCAGCGTATCCCACCTGAAGATTAACCATCCCGGCGATACCTGGGGGGGGGGGCTTAAGTATAATATATACTCTTATATAATATTGTTGATGCTATAATACACTGGCAGTCATAGTACAGTACATGTGTTGCCTTTATTGAGTTGAGTTTTGTATTTTTAGAAAAAGAGAGAGAAATCTGAGCAACATAATATGGAGACAGAGAGAGAGAGAGAGAGAGTGTATTACGCCACACCTGATTCCTTCCTGGTGTATATTTTTACCACCTCTGGTACAACTGTCTCTTGCCGATCTATTTTGCACTGTCGCTTCCTGCCTTTCATCTTCCACCTTTCATCTTCTCCTTCATCTTCTTCTCCCCATCGTCTTTCTCCTCCATCTTACCCCTTCATCTTCCCTCCATTCTTCCTCCCTTCCATCTCCCCCATTCATTTCTTCCCCCTTCATCTTCCTTTCCCCTTTATTTTACCCCTCCATCTTCCCTCCTTTTACCTTCCTCCTTCGGTCTTCTCCTTTCTTTTCCACCAATCTCCTTACCTTCCACTGCTGTCTTAGTCCATTTCTGTTTTAAGAAATTTAGTTTTTTCAAGGATTTCGATATTTCATTCACTTACAATTCTTTTTTGTTTTAATTTCATTTTCTCACTCCTGATTCAAGAGATGCAGATAATTTGAAATATCCAGCCCTTATAATGTCTTTAGTGCCTCTTAAGCTTGGGTAAATATTATTCCATTAAGTTTATAAACAAATACACGACTCAGACACGTTGGTATTATAATCACAAAGCAAAGATATCGAGAAGTTGTGACGCTTCATCTGTACAACCAGTTGAGAATAAACTTTCCTTCTCTAAAAGTTACAAGAAATGAGGGAGAGTTTCTCGCCAGGGGGCGCAGCACTGTGAGAGAAGAATTAAATAAGCCTGATTAGCTAAGAAGACGACCAGGGGTAAGAAATGGTCCGTCTTGAGGATGTGGTTCAGGAGGTGAGGTGAAGATATAAACCTCGAAGACGTCATAAAACACAGAGATGACACTATTTCTAACCTTCCCAAGTCTCTGGTGGGTGGCAGGTGATCACCAACATGAAATACACCAACATGAAATATACCAACATGAAATACACCAACATGAAATGCGCCAAAATGAAATAGAAGATGCCAAGTGAGGTTGATTATGACTCGGACAGTAACCATAGCAGGACCTAAAAACAGCCAAGACTGTTCTAAAATGAGAACTTAAATTATAATTTCTGCCCAAGAGTGCGAGTGAGTGAACTTTAATTTCCATTATAGTACAGTATAAAACTTTAATGAGTTTATCTTCAACGTGATCTTAAATTTTAGTGGGTGAATTTTTTCATTGGATAATTAAGTCTTTGAGAATAACATTTTAAGGCGGCCATTTAGTGTCATCATGCTGTAAGATGTAGATACGCTACAAAAAGTATGTTTACGATTTTGTGTTAGACGATATGACACAACAGACAAAGGATTTTGACGACCCTACCGAGACAACAGGAGTCACAGTGTTCATTTTGAAATTCATCGGTCTCCTCCATAAAGGCACTTTTGGAGTGTTTGTTTACAACTCCTAGTGGTTAATGTGATGCAGCAATGTACAGCTCATAGTCCATAAGGTGTTTCTTAGGCCAGACCCTTGAGAGTACAGTGGGTGGTTACACTACTCACCTGCCTTACACTCTCCCTGATGCTTTTGTTAGATGTTGAAACAGGAACTGTGGATCAACCTGTACAGCTTCTCCTTTTACTTTCACACAAACAATAGATTTAACATGTTGCCTAAGTACTTTGATGAAACAATAAGCACGAATGTGTTATCGTCATGATCCGCCTTATGTGATTATATTGCCAGTTGATGTGGGCCCGACCTTGTTTTGACACACTGACTGGCCTCGTGTTATTTATTCTCACTTAACATACTTTTTTCGTACCTGAACTCCTCGACCGAACGTTCTTAAAGTTTGTAGAGAAGTTGAAACGGGTCTTATTGATATTCGTGTAGGCAGACTGATAGAGGTCCCAGCAATAAGAGAGTACAGCCGGGTCCTGCTGGAGACACCGAACACATTTCAGTTATTACATCTGGAAATACACGATCACTCACCAAAGAAAACGAAGACAATTTTACCAACTAATATGGTCTTTACAAACACTATAATATGTAGTCAACGTGCAGTGACTCAGTAATAACTTATTGCTCCTTTGATTCAAGTGTTCGACAACAAGCCGAATATGTTCCCTCTGTTCCTTTGACTATCTTGTGTGTACGATCTTGTGGACTGGGGCGTGATCACGATCAATGGTTGTCCCACTCACTCACTCACTAGGTTTCCTGCCATCTCTTACCCATGAAATTAGATTAAATCTGCCCTGTCGTATCCTCTTTACCTATCCTATCCCCCCCTTGTCTCTATTAACCTTAATATATCATCACTCTCTCTCCCCTACTCTCCTTCCCTGCTTCCTCTACCACTATCTCCACCTCCTCTTTCCTTCCCCTTCCACAATTATTATATCCTCATATCTATGTCTGTCATTCTCTTTATCTGTTCCTACTTCTTTCACTATATCTCTCTATCCCCTCAGCCTAAATCACAATGGCTACAAGAACGAGAGCTTGTGTTGGTAAAAGAGGAATTTTTGAACACCATGACAAATGTATATTTTTTGATGACTTAGGGAGAACGTGTGGCGTGATTAGTGTAGAAGAGGAGATTGTCACACCCTTCTACCCAGTGTTGTTAGTCTCTTATGCCCCACCCTGCCAGTCCGCATACCCTACCCTTCTAGTTCCTCATACCCTACCCTGTTAGTCCCTCATACCCTACCCTGTTAATCCCTCATACCCTACCATTCCAGTCCCTCATATTCCACACTACCAGATCCTCATACCTCGCCCTTCCAGCCTGTCTTTGTGTCCCAACCAAATTAAGTTCTGTAAAAATCTACCTGATGTCTTTCGCCTTCCATTACCATCATCTCCCAATTGGTTGTCTTGTAAATAGTAGATCGATGCCCTGGAGTCTCTGGTAGTTTCAATAAGTCTGGAGCCCAACTCATTAAGGAACTTCAGGGTGCTGTCATGCTGGGGAGGGAGGGAGAGGGAGCTGTATTATGCTGTCATGCAGGGGAGGGAGGGAGAGGGAGCTGCATTATGCTGTCATGCTGGGGAGGGAGGGAGAGGGAGCTGCATAATGTTGTCATGCTGGGGAGGGAGGGAGAGGGAGCTGCATTATACTGTCATGCTGAGGAGGGAGGGAGGGAGAGGCGTATGCTGTCATGCTGGGGGAGGGAGGGAGGGAGGGCTGCATTATGCTGTCATGCTGGGGGAGAGAGGAGAGGGCTGCATTATGCTGTCATGTGCTGGGGGGAGGGAGGGAGAGGAACTGCATTATGCTGTCATGCTGGGGAGGGAGGGAGAGCGAGTTGCATAATGTTGTCATGCTGGGCAAGGAGGGAGAGGGAGCTGCATTATGCTGTCATGCTGGCGAGGGAGGGAGAGGGAGCTGCATTATGATGTCATGCTGGGAAGGGAGGGAGAGGAAGCTGCATTATGCTGTCATGCTCGGGAAGGAGGGAGAGGGAACTGCATTATGCTGTCAAGCTGGGGATGGAGGGAGAGGGAGCTGCATTATGCTGTCATGCTGGGGAGAGAGGGAGAGGGAGCTGCATTATGCTGTCATGCTGGGGAGGGATGGAGAGGGGAGCTGCAGGATATGCTGTCATGCTGGGGGAGGGAGGAGGGGCTGCATTATGCTGTCATGCTGGGGAGGGAGGGGGAGGGAGGGGCTGCGTGTGCTGTCATGCTGGGAAGGGAGGGAGAGGGAGCTGCATTATGCTGTCATGCTCGGGAAGGAGGGAGAGGGAACTGCATTATGCTGTCAAGCTGGGGATGGAGGGAGAGGGAGCTTCATTATGCTGTCATGCTGGGGAGAGAGGGAGAGGGAGCTGCATTATGCTGTCATGCTGGGGAGGGATGGAGAGGGAGCTGCATTATGCTGTCATGCTGGGGAGGGCGGGAGAGGGAGCTGCATTATGCTGTCATGCTGGGGGAGGGAGAGGGCGCTGCATTATGCTGTAATGCTGGGAAGGGAGGGAGAGGGAGCTGCATTATGCTGTCATGCTCGGGAAGGAGGGAGAGGGAACTGCATTATGCTGTCAAGCTGGGGATGGAGGGAGAGGGAGCTGCATTATGCTGTCATGCTAGGGAGAGAGGGAGAGGGAGCTGCATTATGCTGTCATGCTGGGGAGGGATGGAGAGGGAGCTGCATTATGCTGTCATGCTGGGGGAGGGGGATGGAGAGGGGCTGCGTGTGCTGTCATGCTGGGGGGGGAGGGAGGGAGTGGGGGCTACGTTGTTCTCATGCTGGGAAGGAGGAGGGCTGCATTATGCTGTCATGCTGGGGAGGGAGGGAGAGGGAGCTGCATTATGCTGTTATGCTGGGGAGGGATGGAGAGGGAGCTGCATAATGTTGTCATGCTGGGTAGGGAGTGAGAGGGAGCTGCATTATCCTCTCATGCTGGGGAGAGAGGGAGAGGGAGTTGCATTATGTTGTCATGCTGGGGAGGGAGGTAGAGGGAGCTGCATTATGCTGTCATGTCGGGGAGGGAGGGAGAGGAGGTCGCATTATGCTGCATGCTGCATTAATATGATGCAGCATAACTCCTGCAGTCTCACTACAGCTTTGTATGTTTACTGTATGTTTACAGTCGAATGAAAACCTGAGAGACTACTCAATATAAGTCCTTTCATTATCATTGTCACGGACACGGACACAAGAATTCAATGGATCTAAGTAACGAAAATAAGGAATAATTTAAGTTGTTGTCAAAGACTTTCATATGATTATTGTTAATAACTGAAGGTCTTGGAACTATTTTATCACAACAAAGAAATATAATGCAGTAAAACATGGACAGTGACGAAGTACAATAAAGAACAAACACAAACTGTGACATAGAGAACATCCAAGATACAGGAAGACAAACAATAGTAAAATGACAAGGACAGTCATGAGGACACTGAAGGTGAAACTAACAAAAGATACCTGGAGGAGTTGTTATAAATATTGATTTATGTTTTAACTTTTTGTACTTTTTTGAAGATTTTGTTTTCTCCATAATACAAAAATATCGGTTAATATTCGTTTTTATTCCAATAGGTATTTGGCATTTTTTACCATTATCACTAGGATTATTTTCAGGTTAGGTCAGGTGAGGTCAGGTAAGGTAGGTTAAAGAATACCAAAATACAAAAAAAAAATATCTACCAATTGGGGAAATTGGGATGAAAAATTTTTTTTACCCAATTTTCTCCAAGAGGTGTAAGATGATCTTGCAGCTTCATACAAATTCACTAAACAACAATAATAATCCAAGAGTTAGTAAGGCATCACCTGGTCATGTTAAGCCCACCTGGTGAAGATAAACATGTTGGTAATGTTTGTATCGTGACTGAACCACCTCACACGGCAGCCCTGAGGCTTTAGGCCACTGACTTAAGTGCTTACATTATACAAAATAACGCTCTGTAATGGCCGATGATGCTGTTTTGGTTGTCTAATTGTAGTTTCTAACACGGTAATTACAGCAGGAATCTTTTTATTATCCTGCCATTAAAATAATTAAGTGAATTTATAGACTTACGTAACATCATGAAAGTATAAACCGATGAATTAAAATTAAATAATTATCTTATAAAACAACTAATCGATTTAATTTTTCTTTGAGAGTTAAAGAGATAAAATACCCACTAACTGGAGTCTAACTAACCTGGTGTGACTCCTCTCCGCCCCACCCAACACATAATCATCCACTCCAGGTAACCTTACACCGCCTAATGGAGCCAAACCTAATAGAATCACACCGAACTTATCCAAATAAACTTTTCAGTGGGTAACCTTGACTCTACCACACCTTGGCTTTAGACGCTAGTATAAGTCTGGCTGGAGGGACCGTAGTCATTATAAGGGAAGCTTTTTAATAATAGCCATTACCTGCCTCCCGTTAACACTAATGAAATGTTCCTAAAATTAAACAAACTACAATTAAATCCAAATCCTTTTGAATATTTACATAATTTACTGGAGTGTTTCATTATGTTAGTGTGGGGGGCGTTTGTTGTGGCTGGGACTCATCTTCAGATAATATAAATACAGATAATGTTGTTTTAATAAGTAATCTCTTAATGAAAATGTAGAGAAAATTGGTCAACAAATCTTAACAGTTATCCTGATTTCTTAAAGAACAATAGAGGAATAAGAAGAGGAGCAGGAGGGAAAGAAACGAAAGCATAAAGAAAACAATATAACAAAGATGAACAACAGAGAGAAAATGAAGAGTAAGATGAAAGAAACTTAGACTGATCAAAAAGACGTATAACAATCTGATTAAAACTAATCACTATATTAGATCAGATCAGATCAGATCAAGGTTAGGTTAGTTTTGGTTAGATAAGGTCAGGTTAGGCTAGGCTAGGCTAGGCTAGGCTAGGCTAGACTTGTTTGACACAAGGTTAGGTTAGGTTAGGTTAGGTCAGGTTAGACTAGGCTAGCCTAGGCCAAGGTGGGTGGAGCTTTGCTGACGTCAGCAGGCAGACTTCCTCGCCTACCTCTCACCTCTTATAAACAGAACATTTTATGGTTCTATATACTGTACTTTGTTATCTCAGTATCTCACATAGAAAATAATACTAATAGAGAGTTTAATCTTGCATATAACTTTAGCTAAGGACACCAGTCAGTGTGGTGGGTGATACACAGAAGGAAAGGTTAAAAGGAAAACAATGTATTTCAGTTATAGTCTTGTATTTAAATAACTGCAGCTTAAGATAGGGTAATGATGACTATATATACAGTTGCCTACAGGAGTTCTTTTCCTCCCTGTTTGTCCATTATACTAATAATGTAGACATGAGGTGACAGGAGTTATGACTTCATATGATAAGTGTTACAGCCACTGACAACAGATTATCAGATTATGGGTGGTGATCACAGGTGCTGCCTTTGCCTCCAGGTGTGAGTGATGTGACAGGAATTATGACCTCACAAGACAAGTGTTACCTTCACTGACACTTGTTTCATCAAAAGATTAAACACGTAGACGTTTACAGTCATCCATAGACTCACATTTATGGTACAACAGTTGCAGAAGTGCATGCAATACACCTGGTTCCACATTGAGCTGAGAATCCAACGATGCAGTGTACTGATAGATGGGAAACGAAATTGACTTCTATCAGGCAAGTAGTGATAAGCTTTCGGGCTTAAGCTGCGAAAGGTCAGTACTCGACTGATATCCTCCTCAGACCAGTATATTACAGGGACACCAGTTGAGAACAAAATCACTTGGGAAGAGAAAAAAAACTACGAAAAACATCATTAGTCGCAGCAGTAGCCTTGATAAAAGTATTTTCTCTTTGGTCTTGCAAATAAATCCTCTCCTTCTCCCATCTTTTTTTTTTCTCAGTGAGAGGAACATCTCTCTCCCTCCTTACATCATCCAGTTCACGTTGTAAATCCACAGTGATCAGAACTGGTCTCTCTTCCTCTGACTTGTCTGCTACTATTAATGTTCCTATGTCCAATAGGGCACAGAGAGAGAGAGAGAGAGAGAGAGAGAGAGAGAGAGAGAATTGTAACTATGTACAATTGCCTACAGGATAACCTTTCCTCCCTGTTGTGCTCATTATATTAATAATGTAGACATTAGGTGAGGTTCTTAGATTAGACTTTTTGTGCAAGAGATAGGAAACGTAGGACTTAGGTGTGTTCTCCTGTGGCTGGGATAGGGCATAAGAACATAAGAACATAAGAATGGAGGAAACTGCAGCGGGCCTATTGGCCCATACTGGGCAGTCCTGTTTACACCCAACCCCTATTGCTCATATGAGCATCCAACCTATGTTTGAAGCAATTCAGCGTATTCGAGTTAATGATGATATTTGGTAACTTGTTCCATTCATCCACTACTCTGTTTCCAAACCAGTGTTTACCTATTTCACGCCTAAATCTAAATTTGTTTAATTTAAAACCATTGTTACGAGTTCGCTCCTGGTTGGATAATTTGAGTACCTTTGTAATGTCCCCTTTGTTTAGCCCTGTCTTCCACTTATACACCTCTATCAGGTCGCCCCTCGCTCTACGTCTCTCGAGGGAGTGCAAATTATGATGCTTTAACCTGTCTCTATACTCAAGGTTCCTAATGCCCGGGATTAGTCTTGTCATTCTCCTCTGAATTCTTTCCAAGGATTCTATATCCATTCTGTAATACGGTGACCAGAACTGAACTGCGTAATCCAGGTGTGGTCTCACAAGAGCAAGATACAGTTTTAGGATGACCTCGCTTAGTTTTGTAACTAACACTTTTTGTAAGGAACCCAAGTACTTTATTAGCCTTTGTTACGAAAGCAAAACACATTGTTTACTTGGCTTAAGGTTCCTACTTTATCATTACTCCTAAATCTCTCGCAGTCGGATTTTCGCGCATCGTTGTTCATCTGGTATCTGGTTTCCTGTTTACATCTCCTATACTGAGTAATTTCTTTACATTTGTCGACATTGAATTTCATCTGCCATTTTTCAGACCATTCGAAAAAATTTATTAGATCTTCCTAGTTTTGCCCCAGTCCTCGCCAAGATTTGGATAACATCAGTCTATTTAGTGTCATCAGCAAATTTATGTTAAGTGTTCAAGTCACATCTATGTCGTTTATGTATATAATAAACAATAATGTATCCAGTTTAATTGAGCCTTGGGGAACTCCACTAGTGACGTTGCTCCAATTGGGTTTAGTGCCGTTAATGCTCACTGCTCACTCGCTGTTTCCTGCCCTGTAACCACGCCCTAATCCATTTTAGAATAACTCCTTTAATGCCATGAGCCTCCACTTTTCTTATTAGTCTTTCGTGGGGGACTCTGTCGAAGGCTTTGCTAAAGTCGAGATATACCACATCATAATTGTGCCCCTCGTCCACTGATTCGAAAACCGATGAAAAGAATGTTAATAGATTAGTTAGGGCAAGAACGCCCTCGCTAGAAGCCATGCTGGGAATCATTGATCAATCGAAAGTTTCTCCAGGTGATTTCGAATAGAGTTTGAAATGATTGCTTCCAGTAATTTGCTCACTATTGATGTTAGACTGATTAAGTGTGTTAGAGGATAGTGATCTATCCTCTTGAAAAATCGGTATTACATTCGGGCTATCCTCCAGATTCTGGTACTACACCTGTTTTTAAGGACATGTTAAATAACTTTGCTAAGGGCATACTAAGCTCTTCCTTACATTCCTTTAATACTCTGGCAAATATCTCATCGGGACCAGGTGACTTATTAGACTTTAGTTTGTCTATTTGCTTACTAACATCGTTACTAGTCACTACTATCTCACTTAATTTGTTTTCTTCACTATCTCTGAATAGAGTCGGTGCCTCGGGTATCATGTTTAGATTTTCGGTGGTGAAAACTGTTGAAAAATATTTATTCAAATTATTGCTCATTTCTCCGTCGTTATCAGTGAGCTCGCCGGAGTCTGACCGTATTGGTCCAATCTTTTCTCGTGTTTTAGTTTGATACATTTGGTAGAATCCTTTGGGGTTTGTCTTCGCCTCCCTTGCTATCCTTACCTCATTATTCCTCTTTGCTTTCCTTATCTCGGTTTTAACTCTACTCGCCAATACCCTATAATAGTCCCGGAGGTGAATTTCGCCACGATTTATCCTTCTACCTATAGCCTTCCTTTGGCCAATGATGTTCTTTAAATAATTATTTATCCATTTAGGGTCATTGTTGTCTGATCTGAGTTTTTTGTATGGTATGTTCTGCCTTTGTGCATTAAGTAACTCACTATTTAAATTATCGTGGAACTCGGCAATCTCAGATCTCGTTATCAGGTCGGTGTCATCTGTCAGGTTCACGGCCAAGCGCGACACCCCCTCTCTCAGCTGCCTCTTTAAACTGTCAAAGTTTGCCCTTCTAAAATCTGGTACTTTAGTGGAATTTTCCTTACGTCTGCCCTGAAAATCTAACTAGAATCGAATTTCTTTGTGATCGCTGTTTGCAAGTTCGTTCCCTACCTCGACATTGCTAATGAGGTTTTCTCTGTTCGTCAGAACTAAATCCAGTATATTATTACCCCGTGTGGGTTCGGTTATATGTTGACTTAGGAAACAGTCCTGGATCGTCTCGAGAAAATCCTCTGATTCTGAGTTACCCGTAAGGACAGTCCAATCTATTTGGCCAAGGTTAAAGTCGCCTACTATACAGACTTTGTTGTGTATGAAAGCCCTGCGCATTTCATCCCAGATAAGTCGCTCATTGACGCTATCAAGATTGGGGGGTCTATATATTACCCCTGTGATTAATTTTTCCCGACCGTCGCTTAATTCTATCCAAATTGTTTCTGTATTCCTCTCAGTTTTTATTTCCTTATTTATTTCACACTTCAGATTATCCCTAACATAGATTGCTACTCCGCCTCCTTTCCTGGTCTGCCTATCCATATGGAACAGTTTGTAACCCGCAATTTGGTATTCGACTGGTAATTCACGTGGGTCTAGGTTGATCCATGTTTCAGTGAATGCAATTATATCGATTTCTTCGGTACATACCAAGGCCTTAATATCATCCATTTTGTTTCTCATACTTCTACTGTTCGCGTAGTATACATTTAAGTTAGTCGTGTTCTGAGTACTTCCCTTACCGCGTTTAGTTTTAAACTCCCTGTCTAATTTAGTTTTGTCATCATTCCTAACACTATTTCCCTGTAATCTATCGCCTTGTTTACCCGCTCCCACTGCAAACTCCTCCACCCCCGTGCTCCTATGTTCTCTTAGCAGTTTAAAGACTTCGATATCTTTTGAACTGCCCCCTCTAGAGCCCCAGCCAGGGTTGCTACTCCATCCCTAGAGAGGTGCACCCCATCCCTAGCATAAAGGTCCCTTCTGCCATAGAAGTTGTCCCAGTTGTCAATGAATGGGACTGATATTGACTTGCAATATCTGTCAAGACGGTCGTTAACACCAACTGTCCTTGACAACCATTCACTGCCAACTCTCCTTCTAGGCAGGACACGGCATATGATAGGGATCCCTCCCTTAGTCCTAATACGATCTATGGCTGCCTTGAACTTATCAAGAAGTTCCTCGCTCCTACACCGGCCAATATCATTGCCTCCTGCACTGAGGCAGATAATGGGTTTGTTCCCATTACCAGACAAGATATTGTCCATCCTGTCAATTATATCCCCCACCCCAGCCCCTGGCAAACACACCCTCATCCTATTTTTGTTTTTACCACAAAAGGCCCTGTCCATGTACCTTACCTGTGAGTCACCAACAATTAAAGTTTTTATACCTTCCTTGTCATCCCTGCCCCTGACTGTACTAACGTCCAATTCGTCTATCAAGGGACTGAACGGGTTGGTACACTTAGCTGTTGTTGTCGTTGTTGTCGTATCCTTTGAGTGCTTCTTGACCACCAGCTTGGTCCTCCCACTACTCACTGAGAGGATAGATAGAGTCTTGTCAGGGGAAGTACCAATCCGGTAGTGTGTCTTAGAGTAGGAGGCAACGACATAGGAAAGGTTAGGAGTGAGGAACTTTTCAGCAGGTATAGGGAGGCATTAGGGAAGATTAGTGATAGGGTAGGGAACCCAATAGTATGTGGTGTCTCGTCTAGAAGAGGAGTTGGCGGTGAAAGGCTGTCCAAGGCAATTGCTATAAATTGCCGACTGGAATAAAAAAAACATTGTGTAAGCAATGGTTGGGCGTTCATTGATAACTGGCGACGATTCTACGGCAACGACTACCTGTACAGTCGTGACGGGGTACACTTGTCTGGAGCGTGAAATTGTCACTCCGAAGGGGAAGTTTCGCCAGTAGATAGAGGGGAGTATAATTGGTTACTCAGAACAAGGGGTAAAACAGGACCAGGGAAGGGTAGGTTTAAATGTGTACTATACAAATAGTAGGAGCATTAGAAATAAAATAGACTTGCTGAGAGCGGTTGTATGTACTGAGAATGTAGACGTCATAGTAGCCACCTAAACCTGGATGAATCTGGCGAGCAAGAACTTTTTATCTGAGTAACACAAAGAAGGTACAACCTTTTTCACAAGGACAGGGAAGGTAGGAAGGGGGGAGGAGTTGCACTCTTCCTCAGAGATACATTAAAATGGTGCATTAATAATACAATAAAGGGTGAAATAGGAACTGAGTCTGTATGGGTAGAAATGGCAGAAAGAAGCGAAAACTAATTATGGGAGTGATTTACCGGCCCCCAAGTCTTGGGAAAGAAGCAACTCAGTCCATATGGCAGGAAATGAGTAGGGCAGCAATATACAACAACCTATGCATTATGGGAGATTTCAACTTCAGAAATATTGACTGGGACAACATTGTAGGTGACTATGAATCTGAAGACTTCCTAGACGCAGTACAGGACAATTTTTTTAATCAACTAATTACAGAACCTACTAGAGGTGACAATATATTAGACCTAGTATGAACAAATAAAGAAAATATTATCAGAGATATCACAATAGGGGAAGAACTTGGGAACAGTGATCACAGAGAAATCAGGTTTACCCTAAATTTGGAAAGGAAAAATAATGAAAATATGGTCAGAGTCCCAGACTTTCCATGGGCGGATTATGAGTGGTTAAGAAGGTACCTAGGCTTAGTTTAGAGTGTGTTGTATACACAATATCCCGAGAAAGCAGTCATGATTATAAGAACCAATTTCGTCTTTCACTGCTTTTGAAGGCTATTGACTTAAGGGGAGGGGGGGGGGTGAGAGGCGTGGCCTAGAATGGCGGACAGGTGTAACGCTTGTCATTAATTAATAAAGAGCTTGTAAGTGGTAAGATTAATTCGTCGAGGAATACTTCTCCTTTGTGAGTCAGCTTATTCACAACTTGATAACTCGGTTAAGCGAGATGTTTCCAGAAGTTGCTAACCATGTTAACAAGTTTAGCTAAGACGGTGACTATCGTGAAAGACTTTGGCTCCTCCTCGATAAAAAAAGTCAACTTGTTATCTCAGCGTTCATGTAGAGAGGGGAATCATTAGTTTAGGCACAGCCCGTGTTTCGCATAGTGTATGTGTCTTAATATTGGCATAGTTTATGTGAGTATATGTTTGTTAGCATAGCATGTGTGTCTCAGTGTTGACATGCCGAGTATATCTCAGTTTTGGCATAGCGTGTGTAGTGCATTCCAGAGGCAGGCGAAGATTTACACCCTCAACTGACTGGGTTTCGTGTGTATTCCACCACAACAACGAGCATTGCCCAGCGTGCTTGTTCAGTTTACCTTCATCGCTCTTTAATACGTGGGAACAACACAAGAGGCGGTTTTCTGTACAGTCTTACAACACCAGT
>NW_024748903.1:0-30289 GCF_018991925.1 Homarus americanus
GATGATTGGCCTTTGTTTTACTCGATCAAGGGCCTTTGTCATAATCGATCAGGGGACTTTGTTAGACTCAATGAGGGTGCCTTTGTTATACTCGATGAGGGGCCTTTGTTATATTCAATCATGGGCCATTGTTATATTCAACCTGGGACTTTGTTATACTCGAACAGGGGGCTTTGTTATATTCGATTAGGGGACTTTGTTATACTCGATGAAGGGCATTTGTTATACTCGATCAAGGGTCTTTGCTAAACTCGATGAAGGGACTTTGTTAGACTCGATTAGGGGACTTTGTTATACTCGATCAGGGGGCTTTGTGTTCCTTGATCAGGGATCTTTGTTATACTCCATCAGGGTCTTTGTTATACTCCATCAGGGGCTTTTGTTATACTCCATCATGGACTTTGTTATACTCGATGAGGGGCCTTTGTTATTCTCGACCAGAGGACTTTGTTATATTCGACCAGAGGACTTTGTTATACTCGATGATTGGACTTTGTTATACTCGATCAGGGGGCTTTGATATACTCGATCAGGGGACTTTGTTATACTCGATCAGGGGACTTTATACTTTCGATGATTGGGCTTTGTTATACTCGATCAGGGGACTTTGTTATACTCGACCAGGGTCCATTGTTATGCTCGACCAGGGGCCTTTGTTATACTCGACCAGGGGACTTTGTTATACTCAATCATGGGACTTTGTTATACTTGATTAGGGTACTTTGTAATATTCGATCAGGGGGGCTTTGTTATACTCGACCAGGGGCCTTTGTTATACTCGATGAGGGGACTTTGTTATACTCGATCAGGGGGCTTTGTTTTCCTTGATCAGGGGTCTTTGTTTTACTCCATCAGGGTCTTTGTTATACTCCATCAGGGGCTTTTGTTATACTCGACCAGGGGACTTTGTTATACTCGATCAGGGGCCTTTGTTATTCTCGACCAGAGGACTTTGTTATACTCGACCTGAGGACTTTGTTATACTCGATGATTGGGCTTTGTTATACTCGATCAGGGGGCTTTGATATACCCGATCAGGGGACTTTCTTATAATCGATCAGAGGACTTTGTTATACTCGATCAGCGGGCTTTGTTTTCCTTGATCAGGGTTCTTTGTTATACTCCATCATGGACTTTGGTATACTCGATCAGTTGCCTTTGTTATTCTCGACCAGAGGACTTTGTTATATTCGACCAGAGGACTTTGTTATACTCGATGATTGGGCTGTGTTATACCCGATCAGGGGGCTTTGATATACTCGATCAGGGGACTTTGTTATACTCGATCAGGGGACTTTGTTATACTCGATAATTTGGCTTTGTTATACTCGATCAGGGGACTTTGTTTTACTCGACCAGGGGCCTTTGTTATCGTCTACCAGGGGACTTTGTTATACTCAATCAGGGGACTTTGTTATACTCGATCAGGGAGCATTGTTTTCCTCGACCAGGGGACTTTGTTATACTCGATTAGGGGACTTTGGTATACTCGATGATTGGGCTTTGTTTTACTCGATCAAGGGTCTTTGTCATAATCGATCAGGGGACTTTGTTAGACTCGATGAGGGGCCTTTGTTATACTCGATGAAGGGCCTTTGTTATACTCAATCATGGGCCATTCTTATATTCAACCAGGGACTTTGTTATACTCGAACAGGGGGCTTTGTTATATTCGATTAGGGGACTTTGTTATACTCGATGAGGGGCATTTGTTATACTCGATCAAGGGCCTTTGCTTAACTCGATTAAGGGACTTTGTTAGACTCGATTAGGGGACTTTGTCATACTCGATCAGGGGCCTTTGTTATTCTCGACCAGGGGCCTTTGTTATGCTCGATCATGGGACTTTGTTGTACTCAATCAGGGGGCTTTGTTTTCCTCGATCAGGGGACTTTGTTATACTCCATCATGGTCTTTGTTATACTCCATCAGGGGCCTTTGTTATACTCGACTAGGGGACTTTGTTATACTCAATCAGGGGACTTTGTTATACTTGATTAGGGTACTTTGTAATATTCGATCAGGGGGGCTTTGTTATACTCAACCAGGGGCCTTTGTTATGCTCGATAAGGGGACTTTGTTATACTCGATCAGGGGCCTTTGTTGTACTCGATTAGGGGACATTACTATACTCGACCAGGGAACATTGTTATACACGAACAGGGGATATGTTATACTTGATCACGGGATGTGTTATACTCGATGAGGGGACTTTGTTATACTCGATCAGGGGGCTTTGTTTTCCTTGATCAGGGGTCTTTGTTATACTCCATCAGGGTCTTTGTTATACTCCATCAGGGGCTTTTGTTATACTCGACCAGGGGACTTTGTTATACTCGATCAGGGGCCTTTGTTATTCTCGACCAGAGGACTTCGTTATACTCGACCTGAGGACTTTGTTATACTCGATGATTGGGCTTTGTTATACTCGATCAGGTGGCTTTGATATACTCGATCAGGGGACTTTGTTATACTCGATGATTTGGCTTTGTTATACTCGACCAGGGGCCTTTGTTATGGTTAACCAGGGGACTTTGTTATACTCAATCAGGGGACTTTGTTATACTCGATCAGGGAACTTTGTTTTCCTCGACCAGGGGACTCTGTTATACTCGATTAGGGGACTTTGTTATACTCGATGATTGGGCTTTGTTTTACTCGATCAAGGGCCTTTGTCATAATCGATCAGGGGACTGTGTTAGACTCGATGAGGGGCCTTTGTTATACTCGATGGGGGGCCTTTGTTATACTCAATCATGGGCCATTGTTATACTCAACCAGGGACTTTGTTATACTCGAACAGGGGGCTTTGTTATATTCGATTAGGGGACTTTGTTATACTCGATGAGGGGCATTTGTTATACTCGATCAAGGGCCTTTGCTAAACTCGATTAAGGGACTTTGTTAGACTCGATTAGGGGACTTTGTTATACTCGATGAGGGGCCTTTGTTATTCTCGACCAGGGGCCTTTGTTATGCTCGATCAGGGGACTTTGTTATACTCGATCAGGGGGCTTTGTTTTCCTCGATCAGGGGACTTTGTTATACTCCTTCATGGTCTTTGTTATACTCCATCAGGGGCCTTCGTTATACTCGAGCAGGAGACTTTGTTATACTCGATCAGAGGACTTTGTTATACTCGATCGGGGGACTTTGTTATACTCTATCAGGGGACTTTGTTATACTCGATCAGAGGACTTTGTATTATTCGATCAGGGGGGGTTTGTTATGCTCGACCAGGGGCCTTTGTTATGCTCGATAAGGGGACTTTGTTATATTCGATCAGAGGACTTTGTTATTCTCGATCAGGGGCCTTGGTTATACTCGACCAGGGGACTTTGTTATACTCGACCAGGGGAATTTGTTATACTCGATCAGGGGAATTTGTAATACTCGACCAGGGGACTTTCTTATACTCGATAAGGGGACTTTGTTATGTTCGATCAGGGGCCTTGGTTATACTCGACCAAAGGACTTTGTTATACTCGACCAGGGGACATTGTTATACTCGATCAGGGGACTTTGTTGTACTTGATCACTGGACTTTGTAATATTGGATCAGGGGGGCTTTGTTATACTCGACCAGGGGCCTTTCTTATGCTCGATAAGGGGACTTTGTTATATTCGATCCTGGTAATTTCTTATACTCGATCAGGGGCCTTTGTTATGCTCGACCAGAGGACTTTGTTATACTCGATTAGGGGACTTTCTTATACTCGAATAGGGGGCTTTGATATACTCGATCAGGGGACTTTGTTATACTCGACCAGGGGGCTTTGTTATATTCGATTAGGGGACTTTGTTATACTCGACCAGGGGCCTTTGTTATGGTCAACCAGGGGACTTTGTTATACTCAATCAGGAGACTTTGTTATACTCGAACTGGGAGCTTTGTTTTCCTCGACCAGGGGACTTTGTTATACTCGATTAGGGGACTTTGTTATACTCGATGATTGGGCTTTGTTTTATTCGATCAAGGGCCTTTGTCATAAACGATCAGAACCCCATTGGAGCTGATGAGGTGCTGTTATCGATGAGAGACGCTGTATATTCAATCATAGATATTGTTATATTCAACCAGGGACTTTGTTATACTCGAACAGGGGGCTTTGTTATATTCGATTAGGGGACTTTGTTATACTCGATGAAGGGCATTTGTTATACTCGATCAAGGGTCTTTGCTAAACTCGATTAAGGGACTTTGTTAGACTCGATTAGGGGACTTTGTTATACTCGATCAGGGGGCTTTGTTTTCCTTGATCAGGGATCTTTGTTATACTCCATCAGGGTCTTTGTTATACTCCATCAGGGGCTTTTGTTATACTCCATCATGGACTTTGTTATACTCGATGAGGGGCCTTTGTTATTCTCGACCAGAGGACTTTGTTATATTCGACCAGAGGACTTTGTTATACTCGATGATTGGACTTTGTTATACTCGATCAGGGGGCTTTGATATACTCGATCAGGGGACTTTGTTATACTCGATCAGGGGACTTTGTTATACTCGATGATTGGGCTTTGTTATACTCGATCAGGGGACTTTGTTATACTCGACCAGGGTCCATTGTTATGCTCGACCAGTGGCCTTTGTTATACTCCATCAGGCGGCTTTGTTATATTTGATTAGGGGACTTTGTTTTACTCGACCAGGGGCCTTTGTTATCGTCAACCAGGGGACTTTGTTATACTCAATCATGGGACTTTGTTATACTCAATCAGGGGGCTTTGTTTTCCTCGAACAGGGGACTTTGTTATACTCCATCATGGTCTTTGTATACTCCATCAGGGGCCTTTGTTATACTCGACCAGGGGACTTTGTTATACTCAATCATGGGACTTTGTTATACTTGATTAGGGTACTTTGTAATATTCGATCAGGGGGGCTTTGTTATACTCGACCAGGGGCCTTTGTTATGCTCGATAAGGGGACTTTGTTATACTCGATCAGAGGACTTTGTTATACTCGATCAGGGGGCTTTGTTATAATCGATCAGGTGACATTACTATACTAGACCAGGGAACTTTGTTATACACGATCAGGTGATATGCTATACTCGATCATGGGATGTGTAATACTCTATCAGGGGACTTTGTTATACTCGATCAAGAGGCTTTGTTATACTCAACGGGGGGTTTGTTATACTCGATCAGTGGCCTTTGTTATAATCGATCAAGGGACTTTGTTATATTCGACCATGGGACTTTGTTATACTAGATCAGGGAACTTTGCTATACTCGATTAGGGGCCTTTATTATATTTGACCAGGGGACTTTGTTATACTCGATTTGGGACTTTGTTATACTCGATCAGGGGCCTTTGTTATACCCGAACAGGGGACTTTGTTATACTCGATCAGGGGACTTTGTTATACTCGATAAGGGGGCTTTGATATACTCAATCAGGGGACTTTGTTATACTCGATCAAGGAACTTTGTTATACTCGATGATTGGGCTTTGTTATACTCGATCAGGGGACTTTGTTATGCTCGACATGGGTCCTTTGTTATGCTTGAGCAGTGGCCTTTGTTATACTCGATTATAGGACTTTGGTATACACTATCAGGGGACTTTGTTTTTCTCGATCAGGGGACTTTTTTATATTCGATCAGAGGACTTTTTTATACTCAATGAGGGGCCTTTATTATACTCGATCAGGGGCTTTGTTATACTCGACCAGGGAACTTTGTTATACACGATCAGGGGATATGTTACACTCGATCAGGGGATGTGTTATACTCGATCAGGGGCCTTTGTTATACTCAATCAGGGGACTTGGTTATACTCGATCAGACGGCTTTGTTTTCCTCGATCAGGGGACTTTGTTTTACTCCATCAGGGTCTCTGTTATACTCCATTAGGGGCCTTTGTTATATTCCATCAGGGTCTTTGTTATACTCGATCAGGGGACTTTGTTATACTTGATTAGGAAACTTTGCATTATTCGATCAGGGGGGCTTTGTTATGCTCGATAAGGGGACTTTGTTATACTCGATCAGGAGGCTTTGTTATACTCAACAGGGGGCCTTTGTTATACTCGATCAGGGGCCTTGGTTATACTCGACCAAAGGACTTTGTTATACTCGATCAGGGGAATTTGTTATACTCGAGAAGGGGACTTTGTTATACTCGATAAGGGGAATTTGTTATACTCGATCAGGGGACTTTGTTATACTCGATCACGGGGCTTTGTTTTCCTTGATCAGGGGTCTTTGTTATACTCCATCAGGGTCTTTGTTATACTCCATCAGGGGCCTTCGTTATACTCGACCAGGGGACTTTGTTATACTCGATCAGGGGACATTGTTATACTTGATCACTGGACTTTGTAATATTCGATCAGGGGCGGTTATACTCGACCAGGGGCCTTTGTTATGCTCGATAAGGGGACTTTGTTATACTCGATCAGGGGCCTTTGTTATTCTCGATCAGGGGACTTTGTTTTACTCGACCAGGGGACTTTGTTATACACGATCAGGGGACTTTTTTATACTCGATCAGGGGAATTTGTTATACTCGACCAGGGGACTTTGTTATACTCGATCAGGGGAATTTGTTATACTCGATCGGGGGACTTTGTTATACTCTATCAGGGGACTTTGTTATACTCGATCAGAGGACTTTGTATTATTCGGTCAGGGGGGGTTTGAGATGCTCAACCAGGGGCCTTTGTTATGCTCGATAAGGGGACTTTCTTATATTCGATCAGAGGACTTTGTTATTCTCGATCAGGGGGCCTTGGTTATACTCGACCAGGGGACTTTGTTACACTCGACCAGGGGAATTTGTTATACTCGATCAGGGGAATTTGTAATACTCGACCATGGGACTTTGTTATACGCGATAAGGGGACTTTGTTATGCTCGATCAGGGGCCTTGGTTATACTCGACCAAAGGACTTTGTTATACTCGACCAAGGGACTTTGTTATACTCGATCAGGGGACTTTGTTGTACTTGATGACTGGACTTTGTAATATTAGATCAGGGGGGCTTTGTTATACTCGACCAGGGGCCTTTCTTATGCTCGATAAGGGGACTTTGTAATATTCGATCAGGGTACTTTGTTATACTCGATCAGGGGCCTTTGTTAAGCTCGACCAGAGGACTTGGTTATACTCGATCAGGGGACTTTCTTATACTCGATCAGGGGGCTTTGATATACTCGATCAGGGGACTTTGTTATACTCGACCAGGGGGCTTTGTTATATTCCATTAGGGGACTTTGTTATACTCGACCAGGGGCCTTTGTTATGGTCAACCAGGGGACTTTGTTATACTCAATCAGGGGACTTTGTTATACTCGATCAGGGAGCTTTGTTTTCCTCGACCAGGGGACTTTGTTATACTCGATTAGGGGACTTTGTTATACTCAATGATTGGGATTTGTTTTACTCGATCAAGGGCCTTTGTCATAATCGATCAGGGGACTTTGTTAGACTCGATTAGGGGACTTTCTTATACTCGATCAGGGGGCTTTGATCTACTCGATCAGGGGACTTTGTTATACTCGACCAGGGGGCTTTGTTATATTCGATTAGGGGACTTTGTTATACTCGACCAGGGGCCTTTGTTATGGTCAACCAGGGAACTTTGTTATACTCAATCAAGGGACTTTGTTATACTCGATGATTGGGCTTTGTTTTACTCGATCAAGGGCCTTTGTCATAATCGATCAGGGGACTTTGTTAGACTCGATGAGGGGCCTTTGTTATACTCGATGAGGGGGCTTTGTTATACTCAATCATGGGCCATTGTTATATTCAACTAGGGACTTTGTTATACTCGATCAAGGGTCTTTGCTAAACTCGATTAAGGGACTTTGTTAGACTCGATTAGGGGACTTTGTTATACTCGATCAGGGGGCTTTGTTTTCCTTGATCAGGGATCTTTGTTATACTCCATTAGGGTCTTTGTTATACTCCATCAGGGGCTTTTGTTATACTCGACCAGGGGACTTTGTTATACTCGATCAGGAGCCTTTGTTATTCTCGACCAGAGGACTTTGTTATACTCGACCAGAGGACTTTGTTATACTCGATGATTGGACTTTGTTAAACTCGATCAGGGGGCTTTGATATACTCGATCAGGGGACTTTGTTATACTCGATCAGGGGACTTTGTTATACTCGATCAGGGGGATTTGTTTTCCTTGATCAGGGGTCTTTGTTATACTCCATCATGGACTTTGTTATACTCGATCAGGGGCCTTTGTTATTCTCGACCAGAGGACTTTGTTATACTCGACCAGAGGACTTTGTTATACTCGATGATTGGACTTTGTTATACTCGATCAGGGGGCTTTTATATACTCGATCAGGGGGCTTTTATATACTCGATCAGGGGACTTTGTTATACTCGATCAGGGGACTTTGTTATACTCGACCAGGGTCCATTGTTATGCTCGACCAGTGGCCTTTGTTATACTCCATCAGGCGGCTTTGTTATATTCGATTAGGGGACTTTGTTTTACTCAACCAGGGGCCTTTGTTATCGTCAACCAGGGGACTTTGTTATACTCAATCAGGGGACTTTGTTATACTCGATCAGGGAGCATTGTTTTCTTCGACCAGGGGACTTTGTTATACTCGATTAGGGGACTTTGGTATACTCGATGATCGGGCTTTGTTTTTCTCGATCAAGGGTCTTTGTCATAATCGATCAGGGGACTTTGTTAGACTCGATGAGGGGCCTTTGTTATATTCGATGAGGGTCCTTTGTTATACTCAATCATGGGCCATTGTTATATTCAACCAGGGACTTTGTTATACTCGAACATGGGGCTTTGTTATATTCGATTAGGGGACTTTGTTATACTCGATGAGGGGCATTTGTTATACTCGATCAAGGGCCTTTGCTAAACTCGATTAAGGGACTTTGTTAGACTCGATTAGCGGACTTTGTCATACTCGATCAGGGGCCTTTGTTATTCTCGACCAGGGGCCTTTGTTATGCTCGATCATGGGACTTTGTTATACTCAATCAGGGGGCTTTGTTTTCCTCGATCAGGGGACTTTGTTATACTCCATCATGGTCTTTGTTATACTCCATCAGGGGCCTTTGTTATACTCGACCAGGGGACTTTGTTATACTCAATCAGGGGACTTTGTTATACTTGATTAGGGTACTTTGTAATATTCGATCAGGGGGGCTTTGTTATACTTGACCAGGGGCCTTTGTTATGCTCGATAAGGGGACTTTGTTATACTCGATCAGGGGCCTTTGTTATACTCGATTAGGGGACATTACTATACTCGACCAGGGAACTTTGTAATACACGAACAGGGGATATGTTATACTTGATCAGGGGATGTGTTATACTCGATGAGGGTACTTTGTTATACTCGATCAGGGGGCTTTGTTTTCCTTGATCAGGGGTCTTTGTTATACTCCATCAGGGTCTTTGTTATACTCCATCAGGGGCTTTTGTTATACTCGACCAGGGGACTTTGTTATACTCGATCAGGGGCCTTTGTTATTCTCGACCAGAGGACTTTGTTATACTCGACCTGAGGACTTTGTTATACTCGATGATTGGGCTTTGTTATACTCGATCAGGGGGCTTTGATATACTCGATCAGGGGACTTTGTTATTCTCGATCAGGGGACTTTGTTATACTCGATCAGGGGGCTTTGTTTTCCTTGATCAGGGGTCTTTGTTATACTCCATCATGGACTTTGGTATACTCGATCAGGGGCCTTTGTTATTCTCGACCAGAGGACTTTGTTATATTCGACCAGAGGACTTTGTTATATTCGATGATTGGACTTTGTTATACTCGATCAGGGGGCTTTGATATACTCGATCAGGGGACTTTGTTATACTCGATCAGGGGACTTTGTTATACTCGATGATTTGGCTTTGTTATACTCGATTAGGGGACTTTGTTATACTCGACCAGGGGCCTTTGTTATGGTTAACCAGGGGACTTTGTTATACTCAATCAGGGGACTTTGTTATACTCGATCAGGGAGCTTTGTTTTCCTCGACCAGGGGACTTTGTTATACTCGATTAGGGGACTTTGTTATACTCGATGATTGGGCTTTGTTTTACTCGATCAAGGGCCTTTGTCATAATCGATCAGGGGACTGTGTTAGACTCGATGAGGGGCCTTTGTTATACTCGATGAGGGGCCTTTGTTATACTCAATCATGGGCCATTGTTATACTCAACCAGGGACTTTGTTATACTCGAACAGGGGGCTTTGTTATATTCGATTAGGGGACTTTGTTATACTCGATGAGGGGCATTTGTTATACTCGATCAAGGGCCTTTGCTAAACTCGATTAAGGGACTTTGTTAGACTCGATTAGGGGACTTTGTTATACTCGATGAGGGGCCTTTGTTATTCTCGACCAGGGGCCTTTGTTATGCTCGATCAGGGGACTTTGTTATACTCGATCAGGGGGCTTTGTTTTCCTCGATCAGGGGACTTTGTTATACTGCATCATGGTCTTTGTTATACTCCATCAGGGGCCTTTGTTATACTCGATCAGAGGACTTTGTTATACTCGATCGGGGGACTTTGTTATACTCTATCAGGGGACTTTGTTATACTCGATCAGAGGACTTTGTATTATTCGATCAGGGGGGGTTTGTTATGCTCGACCAGGGGCCTTTGTTATGCTCGATAAGGGGACTTTGTTATATTCGATCAGAGGACTTTGTTATTCTCGATCAGGGGCCTTGGTTATACTCGACCAGGGGACTTTGTTATACTCGACCAGGGGAATTTGTTATACTCGATATACACCAGGGGAATTTGTTATACTCGATCAGGGGAATTTGTAATACTCGACCAGGGGACTTTCTTATACTCGATTAGGGGACTTTGTTATGCTCGATCAGGGGCCTTGGTTATACTCGACCAAAGGACTTTGTTATACTCGACCAGGGGACATTGTTATACTCGATCAGGGGACTTTGTTGTACTTGATCACTGGACTTTGTAATATTGGATCAGGGGGGCTTTGTTATACTCGACCAGGGGCCTTTCTTATGCTCGATAAGGGGACTTTGTGATATTCGATCCTGGTACTTTCTTATACTCGATCAGGGGCCTTTGTTATGCTCGACCAGAGGACTTTGTTATACTCGATTAGGGGACTTTCTTATACTCGATCAGGGGGCTCTGATATACTCGATCAGGGGACTTTGTTATACTCGACCAGGGGGCTTTGTTTTATTCGATTAGGGGACTTTGTTATACTCGACCAGGGGCCTTTGTTATGGTCAACCAGGGGACTTTGTTATACTCAATCAGGGGACTTTGTTATACTCGATCAGGGAGCTTTGTTTTCCTCGACCAGGGGACTTTGTTATACTCGATTAGGGGACTTTGTTATACTCGATGATTGGCCTTTGTTTTACTCGATCAAGGGCCTTTGTCATAATCGATCAGGGGACTTTGTTAGACTCGATGAGGGTGCCTTTGTTATACTCGATGAGGGGCCTTTGTTATATTCAATCATGGGCCATTGTTATATTCAACCTGGGACTTTGTTATACTCGAACAGGGGGCTTTGTTATATTCGATTAGGGGACTTTGTTATACTCGATGAAGGGCATTTGTTATACTCGATCAAGGGTCTTTGCTAAACTCGATGAAGGGACTTTGTTAGACTCGATTAGGGGACTTTGTTATACTCGATCAGGGGGCTTTGTGTTCCTTGATCAGGGATCTTTGTTATACTCTCATCAGGGTCTTTGTTATACTCCATCAGGGGCTTTTGTTATACTCCATCATGGACTTTGTTATACTCGATGAGGGGCCTTTGTTATTCTCGACCAGAGGACTTTGTTATATTCGACCAGAGGACTTTGTTATACTCGATGATTGGACTTTGTTATACTCGATCAGGGGGCTTTGATATACTCGATCAGGGGACTTTGTTATACTCGATCAGGGGACTTTGTTATACTCGATGATTGGGCTTTGTTATACTCGATCAGGGGACTTTGTTATACTCGACCAGGGTCCATTGTTATGCTCGACCAGGGGCCTTTGTTATACTCGACCAGGGGACCTTGTTATACTCAATCATGGGACTTTGTTATACTTGATTAGGGTACTTTGTAATATTCGATCAGGGGGGCTTTGTTATACTCGACCAGGGGCCTTTGTTATACTCGATGAGGGGACTTTGTTATACTCGATCAGGGGGCTTTGTTTTCCTTGATCAGGGGTCTTTGTTTTACTCCATCAGGGTCTTTGTTATACTCCATCACGGGCTTTTGTTATACTCGACCAGGGGACTTTGTTATACTCGATAAGGGGCCTTTGTTATTCTCGACCAGAGGACTTTGTTATACTCGACCTGAGGACTTTGTTATACTCGATGATTGGGCTTTGTTATACTCGATCAGGGGGCTTTGATATACCCGATCAGGGGACTTTGTTATAATCGATCAGAGGACTTTGTTATACTCGATCAGCGGGCTTTGTTTTCCTTGATCAGGGTTCTTTGTTATACTCCATCATGGACTTTGGTATACTCGATCAGTTGCCTTTGTTATTCTCGACCAGAGGACTTTGTTATATTCGACCAGAGGACTTTGTTATACTCGATGATTGGGCTTTGTTATACTCGATCAGGGGGCTTTGATATACTCGATCAGGGGACTTTGTTATACTCGATCAGGGGACTTTGTTATACTCGATGATTTGGCTTTGTTATACTCGATCAGGGGACTTTGTTTTACTCGACCAGGGGCCTTTGTTATCGTCTACCAGGGGACTTTGTTATACTCAATCAGGGGACTTTGTTATACTCGATCAGGGAGCATTGTTTTCCTCGATCAGGGGACTTTGTTATACTCGATTAGGGGACTTTGGTATACTCGATGATTGGGCTTTGTTTTACTCGATCAAGGGTCTTTGTCATAATCGATCAGGGGACTTTGTTAGACTCGATTAGGGGCCTTTGTTATACTCGATGAAGGGCCTTTGTTATACTCAATCATGGGCCATTCTTATATTCAACCAGGGACTTTGTTATACTCGAACAGGGGGCTTTCTTATATTCGATTAGGGGACTTTGTTATACTCGATGAGGGGCATTTTTTATACTCGATCAAGGGCCTTTGCTTAACTCGATTAAGGGACTTTGTTAGACTCGATTAGGGGACTTTGTCATACTCGATCAGGGGCCTTTGTTATTCTCGACCAGGGGCCTTTGTTATGCTCGATCATGGGACTTTGTTTTACTCAATCAGGGGGCTTTGTTTTCCTCGATCAGGGGACTTTGTTATACTCCATCATGGTCTTTGTTATACTCCATCAGGGGCCTTTGTTATACTCGACTAGGGGACTTTGTTATACTCAATCAGGGGACTTTGTTATACTTGATTAGGGTACTTTGTAATATTCGATCAGGGGGGCTTTGTTATACTCGACCAGGGGCCTTTGTTATGCTCGATAAGGGGACTTTGTTATACTCGATCAGGGGCCTTTGTTGTACTCGATTAGGGGACATTACTATACTCGACCAGGGAACTTTGTTATACACGAACAGGGGATATGTTATACTTGATCACGGGATGTGTTATACTCGATGAGGGGACTTTGTTATACTCGATCAGGGGGCTTTGTTTTCTTGATCAGGGGTCTTTGTTATACTCCATCAGGGTTTTGTTATACTCCATCAGGGCTTTTGTTATACTCGACCAGGGGACTTTGTTATACTCGATCAGGGGCCTTTGTTATTCTCGACCAGAGGACTTTGTTATACTCGACCTGAGGACTTTGTTATACTCGATGATTGGGCTTTGTTATACTCGATCAGGGGGCTTTGATATACTCGATCAGGGGACTTTGTTATACTCGATCAGGGGACTTTGTTATACTCGATCAGGGGGCTTTGTTTTCCTTGATCAGGGGTCTTTCTTATACTCCATCATGGACTTTGGTATACTCGATCAGGGGCGTTTGTTATTCTCGACCAGAGGACTTTGTTATATTCGACCAGAGGACTTTGTTATACTCGATGATTGGACTTTGTTATACTCGATCAGGGGGCTTTGATATACTCGATCAGGGGACTTTGTTATACTCGATCAGGGGACTTTGTTATACTCGATGATTTGGCTTTGTTATACTCGATCAGGGGACTTTGTTATACTCGACCAGGGTCCATTGTTATGCTCGACCAGTGGCCTTTGTTATTCTCCATCAGGCGGCTTTGTTAAATTCAATTAGGGGACTTTGTTTTACTCGACCAGGGCCCTTTGTTATGGTCAACCAGGGGACTTTGTTATACTCAATCAGGGGACTTTGTTATACTCGATCAGGGAGCTTTGTTTTCCTCGACCAGGGGACTTTGGTATACTCGACCATGGGACTTTGTTAGACTCGATGAGGGGCCTTTGTTATACTCAATGAGGGGCCTTTGTTATACTCAATCATGAGCCATTGTTATATTCAACCAGGGGGCTTTGTTATACTCGATCAGGGGGTTTTGTTATATTCGATTAGGGGACTTTGTTATACTCGATGAGGGGCATTTGTTATACTCGATCAAGGGCCTTTGCTATACTCGATTATGGGACTTTCTTACACTCGATTAGGGGCCTTTGTTATTTTCGATCAGGGACTTTGTTATGCTCGATCAGGGGCCTTTGTTATACTATATCAGGGGCTTTATTATACTCGACCAGGGGGGTTTGATATACTCGATCAGGTTACTTTGTTATACTCGGTAAGGGGGCTTTATTATACTCGATCATGGGACTTTGTTATACTCGATAAGGGGACTTTGTTATACTCGATCAAGGGGCTTTGTTATACTCGACCAGGGTGCTTTGTTATACTCGATCAAGGGACTTTGTTATACTCGATCAGGGGGCTTTGTTTTCCTCGGTCAGGGGACCTTGTTATACTCCATCATGGTCTTTGTTATACTCCATGAGGAGCCTTTGTTATACTCGACGAGGGGACTTTTTTATACTCGATCAGGGGACTTTGTTATACTTGATCAGGGGACTTTGTAATATTCGATCAGGGGGGCTTTGTTATACTCGACCGGGGGCCTTTGTTATACTCGATAAGGGGACTTTGTTATACTCGATCAGAGGCCTTTGTTATAATCGATTAGGGGACATTACTTTACTCGACCAGGGAACTGTGTTATACACGATCAGGGGATATGTTATACTCGATCATGATATGTGTTATACTCGATGAGGGGTCTTTGTTAAACTCGATCAGGGGGCTTTGTTATACTCAATCAGGGAGCTTTGTTTTCCTCGATCAGGTGACTTTGTTATACTCCATCAGGCGTCTTTGTTATTCTCCATTAGGGGCCTTTGTTATACTCCATCAGCGTCTTTGTTATACTCCATTAGAGGCCTTTGTTATACTCAAACAGGGGACTTTGTTTTACTCGATCAGGGGACTTTGTAATACTTGATTAGGGGACTTTGTATCATTCGATCACAGGGGGCTTTGTTATGCTCGCCCAGGGGCCTTTGTTATGATCGATAAGGGGACTTTGTTATACTCGATGAGGAGGCTTTGTTATACTCAACCGGGGGCCTTTGTTATACTCGATGAGGGGCCTTGGTTATACTCGACCAGGGGACTTTGTTATACTCGATCAAGGGAGTTTGTTATACTCGACCAGGGGACTTTGTTATACTCGATAAGGGGAATTTGTTATCCTCGATCAGGGGACTTTGTTATACTCGATTAAGGGCCTTTGTTATACTCGATCAAGGGCCTTTGTCATACTCGATCAGAGGACTTTGTTAGACTCGATGAGGGGTCTTTGTTATAGTCGACGAGGGGCCTTTTTATACTAAATCATGGGCCTTTGTTATACTCAACCAGGGGACTTTGTTATACTCGATCAGGGGAATTTGTTATACTCGACCAGGGGATTTTGCTATACTCGATCAGGGGAATTTGTTATACTCGACCAGGGGACTTTGTTATACGCAATCAGGGACTTTGTTATACTCGACCAGGGGACTTTGATTTACTCGATGAGGGGACTTTTTTATATTCGATCAGGGGACTTTGTTATACTCGATTAGGTGCCTTTATTATACTTGATCAGGGTACTTTGTTATACTCGATGAGGGGTCTTTGTTATACTCGATCAGGGGACTTTGTTATACTCGATCAAGACGCTTTGTAATACTCAACCAGGGGACTTTGTTATACTCGATCAGAGGAATTTGTTATACTCGACCAGGGGATTTTGCTATACTCGATCAGGGGAATTTGTTATACTCGACCATAGGACTCTGTTATACTAGGGACTTTTTTATACTCGATGAGAGGACTTTGTTATACTCGACCAGGGTCCTTTGTTATGCTCGACCTGTGGCCTTTGTTATAATCGATCAGGGGGCTTTGTTATATTCGATTAGGGAACTTTATTATACTCGATGAGGGGCATTTGTTATTCTCGATCAAGGGCCTTTGCTATACTCGATCAGGGGATATTGTTATACTAGATGAGGGGACTTTGTTATACTCGATTAGGGGGCTTTGTTATACTCGACCAGCGTCCTTTGGTATGCTCGATCAGAGGACTTTGTTATACTAGATCAGGGGACTTTGTTATACTCGATCAGGGGCCTTTATTATAATCGAGCAGGGGTCTTTGTTATACTCGATTAGGCGACTTTGTTATATTCGATGAGGGGACTTTGTTATACTCGAGAGGGGGCTTTGTTTTCCTCGATCAGGGGACTTTGTTTTACTCCATCATGGTCTTTGTTATACTCGATCAGGGGACTTTGTTATACTCGATCCGAGGACTTTGTTATACTTGATCAGGGGACTTTGTTATACTCGACTTTGTTATACTCGACCAGGGAACTTTGTTATACACGAGCAGGGGATATGTTATACTCGATCAGGGGATGTGTTATACTCGATCAAGGGTCTTTAATATACTCAATCAAGGGCCTTTGTTATACTCGATCAGGGGACTTTGTTATACTCGAGCAGGGGACTTTGTTATACTCTACCATGGGACTTTGTTATACCCGATCAGGGGACTTTGTTATACTCGATCAAGGGTCTTTATTATACTCAAACAAGGGCCTTTGTTATACTCGATCAGGGGCCTTTCTTATACTCGATCAGGTGACTTTGTTATACTCGACCATGGGACTTTGTTATACTCGATCAGAGGACTTTGTTATACTCGATCAAGGGTCTTTATTATACTCAATCAAGGGCCTTTGTTATACTCGATCAGGGGACTTTGTTATACTCGAGCAGGGGACTTTGTTATACTCGATGAGGGGCCTTTATTATACTCAATCAAGGGCCTTTGTTATACTCGATCAGGGGACTTTTTGTTATACTCGACCAGGGGACTTTGTTATACTCGACCATGGGACTTTGTTATACTCGACAGGGGACTTTGTTATACTCGATCCTTTATTATACACAATCAAGGGCCTTTGTTATACTCGATCAGGGGACTTTGTTATACTCGATCAGGGTTTGTTATACTTTTGTTATACTCGACCAGGGGACTTTGTTATACTCGATGAGAGGACTTTGTTATACTCGACCAGGGGGCTTTGTTATACTCGATCAGGGGACTTGTTATACTCGACCAGGGGACTTTATTATACTCAATCAAGGGCCTTTGTTATACTCGATCAGGGGACTTTGTTATACTTGACCAGGAATTTGTTATACCGACCATGACTTTGTTATACTCGATCTGAGGACTTTTGTTATACCTGATCAGGGACTTTATACTCGACCAGGGACTTTGTTATACTCGATCAGGGACTTTGTTATACTCGATGAGGGGCTTTGATATACTCGATCAGGGGCCTTTATTATACTCAATCAAGGGCATTGTTATACTCGGGACTTGTTATAAGACCAGGGACTTTGTTATACTCGACCAGGGGACTTTGTTATACTCGATGAGGGACTTTGTTACTCTCGACGAGGGGCCTTTGTTATACTCGAACAGGGGACTTTGTTTATACTCGATCAGGGGACTTTGTTATACTCGATGAGGGGGCTTTGATATACTCGATCAGGGGACTTTGTTATACTCGATCAAGGGACTTTGTTATACTCATTGATTGGGCTTTGTTATACTCGATCAGGGGACTTTGTTATGCTCGACATGGGTCCTTTGTTATGCTTGACCAGTGGCCTTTGTTATACTCGATTATAGGACTTTGTTATACACGATCAGGGGACTTTGTTTTACTCGATCAGGGGACCTTTTTATATTCGATCAGAGGACTTTGTTATACTCGATGAGGGGCCTATATTATACTCGATCAGGGGCTTTGTTATACTCGATCAGGAGACATTACTATACTCAACCAGGGAACTTTGTTATTCACGATCAGGGGATATGTTATACTCGATCAGGGGATGTGTTATACTCGATCAGGGGACTTTCTTATACTCGATCAGGAGGCTTTGTTATACTCGATAAGTTGACTTTGTTATACTCGACCATGGGCTTTTTGTTATACTCGACGAGGGGACTTTGTTATACGCGATCAGGGGACTTTGTTATACTCGATCAGAGGACTTTGTTATACTCGATCAGGGGACTTTGTTACACTCGACCAGGGTACTTTGTTATACTCGATCAGGGGGGTTGTTATACTCGATCAGGGACATTACTATACTTGACCAGGGAACTTTGTTATACACGATCAGGGGATGTGTTATACTCGATCAGGGGAGGTGTTATACTCGATCAAGGGACTTTGTTATACTCGATTTGGAGGCTTTGTTATACTCGATCAGGTGACTTTGTTATATTCGACCATGGGACTTTGTTATACTCGATCAGGGGACTTTGTTATACTCGACCAGGGGACTTTGTTATACTCGATCAGGGGGTTTTTATACTCGATCAGGGACATTACTATACTTGACCAGGGAACTTTGTTATACACGATCAGGGGATATGTTATACTCGATCAGGGGATGTGTTATACTCGAGCAAGGGACATTGTTATACTCGATCAGGGGGTTTTTATACTCGATCAGGGACATTACTATACTAGACCAGGGAACTTTGTTATACACGATCATGTGATATGTTATACCCGATTAGGGGATGTACTCTATCAAGGGACTTTGTTATACCCGATCAAGAGGCTTTGTTATACTCAACGGGGGGCTTTGTTATACTCCATCGGGGGCCTTTGTTATACTCGATCAAGGGACTTTGTTATACTCGACCATGGGACTTTGTTATACTAGATCAGGGGACTTTGCTATACTCGATCAGGGGCCTTTATTATATTTCACCAGGGGACTTTGTTATACTCGATTTGGGGACTTTGTTATGCTCGATCAGGGGCCTTTGTTATACTCGAACAGGGGACTTTGTTATACTCGATTAGGGGAATTTGTTAAACTCGATGAGGGGGCTTTGATATAATCGATCAGGGGACTTTGTTATACTCGATCAAGGGACTTTGTTATACTCGATGATTGGGCTTTGTTATACTCGATCAGGGGACTTTGTTTTGCTCGACATGGGTCCTTTGTTATGCTTGACCAGTGGCCTTTGTTATACTCGATTATAGGACTTTGTTATACACGATCAGGGGACTGTGTTATACTCGATCAGGGGACTTTTTTATATTCGATCAGAGGACTTTGTTATACTCGATGAGGGGCCTTTATTTTACTCGATCAGGGGCTTTGTTATATTCGACCAGTGAACTTTGTTATACACGATCAGGGGATATGTTATACTCGATCAGGGGATGTGTTATACTCGATCAGGGGACTTTGTTATTCTCGATCAGGAGGTTTTGTTATACTCGATAAGGTGACTTTGTTATACTCGACCATGGGACTTTGTTATATTCGACGAGGGGACTTTGTTATACACGATCAGGGGACTTTGTTATACTCGATCAGAGGACTTTGTTATACTCGATCAGGGGACTTTGTTATACTCGACCAGGGGGGTTGTTATACTCGATCAGGGACATTACTATCCTTGACCAGGGAACTTTGTTATACTCGATCAGGAGGGTTGTTATACTCGATCAGGGACATTACTATACTTGACCAGGGAACTTTGTTATACACGATCAGGTGATATGTTATACTCGATCAGGGGATGTGTTATACTCTATTAGGTGCTTTGTTATACTCGATCAAGAGGCTTTGTTATACTCAACGGGGTCTTTGTTATACTCGATCAGGGGCCTTTGTTATACTCGATCAAGGGACTTTGTTATACTCGACCATGGGACTTTGTTATACTAGATCAGGGGACTTTGCTATACTCGATCAGGGGCCTTTATTATATTTGACCAGGGGACTTTGTTATACTCTATTTGGGGACTTTGTTATACTCGATGAGAGGGCTTTGTTATACTCGATCAGGGGACTTTGTTATACTCGACCAGGGTCCTTTGTTATGCTCGACCAGTGGCCTTTGTTATAATCGATGAGGGGGCTTTGTTATATTCGATTAGGGGACTTTGTTATACTCGATGAGGGGCATTTGTTATTCTCGATCAAGGGCCTTTGCTATACTCGATCAGGGGATTTTGTTATACTAGATGAGGGGACTGTGTTATACTCGATCAGGGGGCTTTGTTATACTCGACCAGGGTCCTTTGTTATGGTCGACCAGAGGACCTTGTTATACTAGATCAGGGGACTTTGTTATACTCGATCAGGGGCCTTTATTATATTCGACCAGGGGACTTTGTTTTACTCGATTAGGGTATTTTGTTATACTCGATGAGGGGGCTTTGATATACCCGATCAGGGGGCTTTGTTATATTTGATTAGGGGACTTTGTTATACTCGAAGAGGGGCATTTGATATACTCGATCAAGAGCCTTTGCTATACTCGATCAGGGGATTTTGTTATACTAGATCAGGGGACTTTGTTATACTCGATTAGGTGACTTTGTTATACTCGATGAGGGGACTTTGTTATACTCGATTAGGGGGCTTTGTTTTCCTCGATCAAGGGACTTTGTTATACTCCATCATGGTCTTTGTTATACTCGATCAGGGGACATTGTAATACTCGATCAGAGGACTTTGTTATACTAGATCAGGGGAATTTGTTATACTCGATTAGGGAACTTTGTTATACTCGACCAGGGTCCGTTGTTATGCTCGACCTGTAGCCTTTGTTATAATCGATCAGGGGGCTTTGTTATATTCGATTAGGGAACTTTATTATACCCGATGAGGGGCATTTGTTATTCTCGATCAAGGGCCTTTGCTATACTCGATCAGGGGATATTGTTATACTAGATGAGGGGACTTTGTTATACTCGATCAGGGGGCTTTGTTATACTCGACCAGGGTCCTTTGTTATGCTCGATCAGAGGACTTTGTTATACTAGATCAGGGGACTTTGTTATACTCGATCAGGGGCCTTTATTATAATCGACCAGGGGACTTTGTTATACTCGATTAGGCGACTTTGTTATACTCGATGAGGGGACTTTGTTATACTCGATCAGGGGGCTTTGTTTTCCTCGATCAGGGGACTTTGTTTTACTCCATCATGGTCTTTGTTATACTCGATCAGGGGACTTTGTTATACTCGATCCGAGGACTTTGTTATACTTGATCAGGGGACTTTGTTATACTCGATGAGGGGTCTCTGTTATACTCGATCAGGGGACATTACTATACTCGACCAGGGAACTTTGCTATACACGATCAGGGGATATGTTATACTCGATCAGGGGATGTGTTATACTCAACCGGGGGCGTTTGTTATACTCGATCATGGGCCTTTGTTATAGTCGATCAGGTGACCTTGTTATACTCGACCATGGGACTTTGTTATACTCGATCAGGGGACTTTGTTTTACTCGATCAAGGGTCTTTATTATACTCAATCAAGGGCCTTTGTTATACTCGATCAGGGGACTTTGTTATACTCGAGCAGGGGACTTTGTTATACTCGATCAGGGGCCTTTATTATACTCAATCAAGGGCCTTTGTTATACTCGATTAGGGGACTTTGTTATACTCGACCAGGGGACTTTGTTATACTCGACCAGGGGACTTTGTTATACTCGATAGGGGACTTTGTTATACTCTTTGTTATACTCGACCAGGGGCCTTTGTTATACTCGAACAGGGACTTTGTTATACTCGATCAGGGGACTTTGTTATACTCGATGAGGGGGCTTTGTTATACTCGATCAGGGGACTTTGTTATACTCGATCAAGGGACTTTGTTATACTCGATGATTGGGCTTTGTTATACTCGATCAGGGGACTTTGTTATGCTCGACATGGGTCCTTTGTTATGCTTGACCAGTGGCCTTTGTTATACTCGATTATAGGACTTTGTTATACACGATCAGGAAACTTTGTTATACACGATCAGGGGACTTTGTTTTACTCGATGAGGGGACTTTTTTATATTTGATCAGGGTTTTTGTTATACTCGATCAGGGGCCTTTATTATACTCGATCAGGGGCCTTTGTTATACTCGATCAGGGGACTTTGTTATACTCGATTAGGGGACTTTGTTATGCTCGACCATGGGACTTTGTTATACTCGACGAGGGGCCTTTGTTTTCTGCTCCAAAATTTGTATTTTAGTTCACTGACGTCTTTTCACTGAAAACGCTTGTTATCTGCCCAAACACACTGCTTTTATTTAGTTTCACTTCTTTTACTGGAAACATCAGTTTGTGCTCGATAAGAGTGTATTTTAGTAAGTATTACTTCTATCACGGAAACCCTTGTTTTCTGCTAAAATTCTGTTTATAGTTGGAAACACTCAGTTTTTACTCAAAAACAGTGTATTTTTGTAAGTTTTACTTCTCTCACGGAAAATGTTTTTTTTTTCTCCCAAAAATGCTGTTTTAAATAGTTTTACGTCTTCTAGTGAAAACACTCACTTTTGAATGAAAACATTGGAATTCGTTAGTTTTACTTCTTTTCACGGATTACGTTTGTTTTCTGCACAAAGCAGTGAATTTTAGTTCATTCTTTTTTTTTCACGAAAAACGCTTGTTTTCTGCTCAAACACACTGTTTTTAGTTAGTTTTACTTTTAGTACGGGAACCATCAGTTTCTGCTCAAAAACAGTGTATTTTAGTAAGTTTTACTTTTATCACGGAAACGCTTGTCTTCTGCAAAAAACGCTGTTTATAGTTAGTTTTACCTCTTGCATACGAAACACTCAGTTTTTACTAAAAACAGTGTATTTTAGTAGGTTTTTCTTCTCCCAGGGAAAATGCTTCTTTTCATCTAAAAATGCTGTTTTTAGTTAGTTTTACTTCTGGTGAAAGCACTAAATTTTGAATGAAAACAGTGGAAATCGTTTGTTTTACTTCTTTTCACGGAATACACTTCTTTTCTGCACAAAGCAGTGCATTTTACTTCATTCTATGTTTTTCACGAGAAACGCTTGTTTTCTGACCAACACACATCTTTTAGTTAGTTCTACTTCGTGTACTGGAAACATGAGTTCATGCTCAAAAACAGTGTATTTTAGGAAGTTTTACTTTTGAAACAGAAACGCTTGTTTTCTGCTAAAACGCTATTGATAGTTAGTTTTACTTCTGGCACTGGAACACTAAATTTTTACTCAAAAGTAAAACTTATTAAAATACACTGTTTTTGTCACGGAAAAGGCTTTTTTCCTCCAGAAAATGCTGTTTTTTATTAGGTTTACTTCTTCTAGTAAAAACACTCAATTTTGAATGAATACAGTGGAATTCGTTAGGTTTCCTTCTTTACACGGAATACGCTTGTCTTCTGCACAAAGCAGTGCATTTTAGTTCATTCTATTGTTTTTCACGAAAACGCTTGTTTTCTGCTCAAACACACATCTTTTAGTTAGTTCTACTTCGTTTACTGAAAACATGAGTTCATGCTCAAAAACAGTGTATTTTAGGGAGTTTTATTTTTATCACAGAAACGCTTGTTTTCTGCTAAAACGCTATTTATAGTTAGTTTTACTTCTTGCACTGGAACAGTGTGTTTGAGCGAAAAACAAACGTTTTCCGTGAAAAGACGTCAGTGAACTAAAATACACTTTTTTGAGCAGAAAACAAGCGTTTTTCGTGAAAAAATGGAATGAACTAAAAGGCACTGTTTTGTGCAGAAAACAAGCGTATTCCGTGAAAACAAGTATAACTAACGAATTTCACTGTTTTAATAAAAATTGAGTGTTTTCACTAGTAGAAGTAAAACTAACTAAAAACAGTATTTTTAGAAGAAAAAAATCGTTTCCGTGATAAAAGTAAAACTTACTAAAATACACTGTTTTTGAGCAGAACCTGATGTTTCCAGTACAGAAGTAAAACTAAATAAAAGTCGTATGTTTGAGCAGAAAACAAACGTTTTCAGTGAAAAGACATCAGCTAACTAAAATACACTTTTTTTTAGCAAAAAACAAGCGTATTCCGTGAAGAGAAGTAAAATTGACGAATTCTACTGGTTTCATTCAAAATTGTGTGTTTTCTCTAGAAGAAGTAAAACTAACTAAAAACAGCATTTTTAAGAGAAAAAAGCATTTTCCGTGAGAGAAGTAAAACTTACTAAAATACACCATTTGTAAGTAAAAACTGAGTGTTTACAGTACAAGAGGTAAAACTAACAAAACTCAGTGTGTTTGACCGAAAAACAAGCGTTTTACGTGAAAAGACATCAGTGAACTAAAATACACTTTTTTGAGCAAAACACCCCTAATCGAGTAAAACAAATTCCCCTGATCGAGTATAACAAAGTCCGCTGATCGAGTATAACAAAGTCCACTGATCGAGTATAACAAAGTACCCTAATCGAGTATAACAAAGTCCCCTGGTCGAGTATAACAAAGTTCCCTGGTCGAGTATAACAAAGCCCCCTCATCGAGTATAACAAAGTTCCCTTATCGAGTATAACATATCCCCTGATCGAGCATAACAAAGCCCCTTCATCGAGTATAGCAAAGCCCCCTGATCGAGTATAACAAAGGCCCCTGATCGAGTATAACAAAGGACCCTGATCGAGTATAACAAAGGACCCAGATCGAGTATAGCATAGTCCCATGATCGAGTATAACAAAAGCCTCTCATCGAGTATTACAAAGGCCCCTCATCGAGTATAACAAAGGCCCCTGATCGAGGCCCCTGATCAAGTATAACAAAGGCCCCTGATCGAGGCCCCTGATCAAGTATAACAAAGTCCCCTGGTCGAGTATAACAAAGTCCCCTGGTCGAGTTTAACAAATTCCCCTGATCGAGTATAACAAAGTTCCCTGACTGGCATAACAAAGTCCCCTGGTCGAGTATAACAAAGTCCCCTGGTCGAGTATAACAAAGCCCCTCATCGAGTATAACAAAGCCCCTGATCGAGTATTTCAAAGGCCCCTGATCGAGTATAACAAAGGACCCTGATCGAGTATAACAAAGGCCCCTAATCGAGTATAACATATTCCCCTGATCGAGAATAACAAAAGCCCCTGATCGAGTATTACAAAGGCCCCTGATTGAGTATAACAAAGGGCCCTGATCGAGGCCCCTGATCAAGTATAACAAAGTCCCCTGGTCGAGTATAACAAAGTCACCTGGTCGAGTCTAACAAATTCCCCTGATCGAGTATAACAAAGTCCCCTGGTCGAGTATAACAAAGTCCCCTGGTCGAGTATAACAAAGCCCCCTCATCGAGTATAACAAAGTTCCCTGATCGAGTATAGCATATCCCCTGATCGAGCATAACAAAGGCCCCTGGTTGAGCATAACAAAGGCCCCTGGCCGAGTATAACAAAGTCCCCTGGTCAAGTATAACAAAGTCACCTGATCGAGTATAACAAAGGCCCCTCATCGAGTATAGCAAAGGACCCTGATCGAGTATATCAAAGGCCCCTGATCGAGTATAACATAGTTCCCTAATCGAGTATAAGAAAAGTCCCTCATCGAGTATTACAAAGGCCCCTGATCGAGTATAACAAAGGCCCCTGATCGAGTATAACAAAGGACCCTGATCGAGTATAACAAAGGACCCTAATCGAGTATAGCATAGTACCCTGATCGAGTATAACAAAAGCCTCTCATCGAGTATTACAAAGGCCCTGATCGAGTATAACAAAGGCCCCTGATCGAGGCCCCTGATCGAGGCCCCTAATCAAGTATAACAAAGTCCCCTGGTCGAGTATAACAATGTCCCCTGGTCCAGTTTAACAAATTCCCCTGATCGAGTATAACAAAGTCCCCTGATCAAGTATAACAAAGTCCCCTGGTCGAGTATAACAAAATCCCCTGGTCGAGTATAACAAAGCCCCCTCATCGAGTATAACAAAGCCCCCTGATCGAGTATTTCAAAGGCCCCTGATCGAGTATAACAAAGGACCCTGATCGAGTATAACAAAGGGCCCTGATCGAGGCCCCTGATCAAGTATAACAAAGTCCCCTGGTCGAGTATAACAAAGTCACCTGGTCGAGTCTAACAAATTCCCCTGATCGAGTATAACAAAGGACCCTGATCGAGTATAACAAAGGACCCTAATCGAGTATAACAAAGGACCCTGATCGAGTATAGCATAGTCCCATGATCGAGTATAACAAAAGCCTCTCATCGAGTAATACAAAGGCCCCTCATCGAGTATAACAATGGCCCCTGATCGAGGCCCCTGATCAAGTATAACAAAGTCCCCTGGTCGAGTATAACAAAGTCCCCTGGTCGAGTTTAACAAATTCCCCTGATCGAGTATAACAAAGTCCCCTGATCAAGTATAACAAAGTCCCCTGGTTGAGTATAACAAAGTCCCCTGGTCGAGTATAAGAAAGCCCCCTCATCGAGTATAACAAAGCCCCCTAATCGAGTATTTCAAAGGCCAATGATCGAGTATAACAAAGGACCCTGATCGAGTATAACAAAGGCCCCTGATCGAGTATAACATATTCCCCTGATCGAGAATAACAAAAGCCCCTGATCGAGTATTACAAAGGCCCCTGATCGAGTATAACAAAGGGCCCTGATCGAGGCCCCTAATCAAGTATAACAAAGTCCCCTGGTCGAGTATAACAAAGTCACCTGGTCGAGTCTAACAAATTCCCCTGACTGAGGCAACAAAGTCCCCTGGTCGAGCTCCAACAAATTCCCCTTGATCGAGTATAACAAAGTCCCCTGTCGAGTATAACAAAGTTCCCTGGTCGAGCAAGCCCTCATCGAGTATGGGGCAACAAAGTTCCCTGATCGAGTATAGCATATCCCTGGCCGAGGCAACAGCGCCCCTGTTGAGCATAAACAGCGCCCTGGCCGAGTAGCAGAATGAAGTCCCCTGGTCGAGTATAACAAAGTTACCTGATCGAGTATAACAAAGCGTCTCTATCGAGTATAGCAAAGACCTGATCGAGTATATATCAAAGGCCCTGGATCGAGTATATAACATAGTTCCCTAATCGAGTATAACAAAAGTCCCTTCATCGAGCATTAAGCAGCGTCTCCTGATCGAGTATAACAAAGCGCCCCTGATCGAGTATAACAAAGACCCTGATCGAGTATAACAAAGGACCTTTAATTTATATAGCATAGTCCCCTGATCGAGTATAACAAAATTTCTCATCGAGCATTACAAAGGCCCCTGATTGAGTATAACAGTTCTGATCGAGGCCCCTGATTGAGGGCCCCAATCATGTATAACAAAGTCCCCTGGTCGAAATATAACAATGTCCCCTGGTCCAGTTTAACAAATTCTGATCGAGTATAACAAAGTCCCCTGATCAAGTATAACAAAGTCCCCTGGTCGAGTATAACAAAGTCCCCTGGTCGAGTATAACAAAGCCCCCTCATCGAGTATAACAAAGCCCCCTGATCGAATATTTCAAAGGCCCCTCATCGAGTATAACAAAGGACCCTGATCGAGTATAACAAAGGCCCCTGATCGAGTATAACATTTTCCCCTCATCGAGAATAACAAAAGCCCCTGATCGAGTATTACAAAGGCCCCTGATCGAGTATAACAAAGGGCCCTGATCGAGGCCCCTGATCAAGTATAACAAAGTCCCCTGGTCGAGTATAACAAAGTCACCTGGTCGAGTCTAACAAATTCCCCTGATCGAGTATAACAAAGTCCCCTGATCAAGTATAACAAAGTTCCCTTGTCGAGTATAACAAAGTCCCCTGGTCGAGTATAACAAAGCCCCCTCATCGAGTATAACAAAGTTCCCTGATCGAGTATAGCATATCCCCTGATCGAGCATAACAAAAGCCCATGGTCGAGCATAACAAGGGCCCCTGGTCGAGTATAACAAAGTCCCCTTGTTGAGTATAAAAAGTCACCTAATCGAGTATAACAAAGGCCCCTGATCGAGTATAGCAAAGGACCATGATCGAGTATAACAAAGGTCCCTGATCGAGTATAACATAGTTCCCTAATCGAGTATAACAAAAGCCCCTCATCGAGTATTACAAAGGCCCCTAATCGAGTATAACAAAGGCCCCTGATCGAGGCCCCTGATCAAGTAAAACAAAGTCCCCTGGTCGAGTATAACAAAGTCCCCTGGTCGAGTATAACAAAGCCCACTCATCGAGTATAACAAAGTCCCCTGATCGAGTATAACAAATTCCCCTGATCGAATATAACAAAGTCCCCCGAGGGGGTATAACAAAGTCCCTAGATCGAGTATAACAAAGTCTCCTAATCGAGTAAAACAAAGGCCCCTCATCGAGTTTAACAAAGTCCCCTGATCGAGTATGACAAAGTCCACTTATCGAGTATATCAAAGTCCCCTGATCGAGTATAACAAAGCCCCCTGATCGAGTATAACAAAGCCCCCAGATCGAGTATTTCCAAGCCCCCTCATCGAGTATTTCAAAGCCCCCTTTTCGAGTATTTCTATGCCCCCTCATCGAATATAGTAAAGTCCCCTGATCGAGTATAACAAGGTCCACTGATCGAGTATAACAAAGTCAACTAATCGAGCCTAACAAATTCCCCTGATCGAGTATAACAAAGCCCCGTGATCGAGTATAACAAAGTCCCCTGATCGAGTATAACAAAGACCTCTTATCGAGTATAACAAAGGCCCCTTATCGAGTATAACAAAGGCCCCTGATCGAGTACAACAAAGGCCCCTGATCGAGTATAACGAAGCCCCCTGATCGAGTATAGCAAAGCCCCCTCATCGAGTATAACAAAGGCCCCTGATCGTGTATAACAATGGCCTTTCATCGAGTATAACAAAGGACCCTGATCGAGTATAACATACTCCCCTGATCGAGCATAATAAAAGCCCCCTCATCGAGTATTACAAACGCCCTGATCGAGTATGACAAAGGCCCCTGATCGAGGCCCCTGATCAAGTAAAACAAAGTCCCCTGGTCGAGTATAACAAAGTCCCCTGTTCAAGTATAACAAATTCCCCTCATCGAGTATAACAAAGTCCCCTGATCAAGTATAACAAAGTCCCCTGGTCGAGAATAACAAAGTCCTCTGGTCGAGTATAACAAAGCCCCTTCATCAAGTAAAACAAAGGCCCATGATCGAGTATAACAAAGTCCCCTGATCAAGTATAACAAAGTCCCCTGGTCGAGTATAACATAGTCCCCTGAACGAGTATAACAAAGCCCCTTCATCGAGTATTACAAACGCCCCTGATCGAATATAACAAAGGCCCGTGATCGAGTCCCCTGATCAAGTATAACAAAGTCCCCTGGTCGAGTATATCAAAGTCCCATGGTCGAGTATAAGAAATTCCCCTGATCGAGTATAACAAAGTCCCCTGGTCGAGTATAACAAATTCCCCTGGTCGAGTATAACAAAGTCCCCTGGTCGAGAATTAACAAAGCCCCATCATCGAGTATAACATATCCCCTCATCGAGCATAACAAAGGCCCCTGGTCAAGCATAACAAAGCTCCTAGGCGAGTATAACAAAGTCCCCTGATCGAGTATAACAAAGTCCCCTGATCGAGTATAACAAAGCCCCGTGATCGAGTATAAAAAAGACCTCTTGTCGAGTATATCAAAGGCCCCTGATTGAGTACAACAAAGGCACCTCAACGAGTATAACAAATGCCCCTCATCGAGTATAACAAAGTTCCCTGATCGAATATAACAAAGGCCCCTGATCAAGTATAACAAAAACCTCTGATCGAGTATAACAAATTCCCCTAATCGAGTATAACAAAGGCCCCTGCTCGAGTATAACAAAGCCCCCTGATCGAGTATAACAAAGGCCTCTGATCGAGTATAACAGAGGCCCCTAATCGAGTATAACAAAGGCCTCTGATCAAGTATAACAAAGGCCCCTAATCGAGTATAACAAAGGCCCCTTATCGAGTATTACAAAGGCCCTTGATCGAGTATAACAAAGGCCCCTGATCGAGTACAACAAAGG
>NW_024748904.1:0-5616 GCF_018991925.1 Homarus americanus
TCAGAGGGGTTGGTCTGCTCTGCATGAGGTTCGGAGACGGGACTGAGTATTGTTTTTGACACTGTTCCTCTTAGCCTGGGCGTATTAGCAAAGGAGAGAATGTTGAGATGGACTGAGTATTTTTTTTGACACTGGTTCCTCTTAGTTCAAGGGCCAGGCAAAAAGTGAGGAGCATGCTTGTTTTGACTGTGTATTTTTTGACACTGGTTCCTCTTAGTTAAGGCTGTGCAAAAGGAGAGCATGCTTGTTTTGACTGTGTATTTTTGACACTGGTTCCTTTCTGTTCATGGGCCAGGCCAAAGGAGAGCATGTTTGTTTTGGCTGGTATTAATGGATTACTGGTTCTGGTTGTGGGCAAAAGGGAATGTGTGATGTTCTCATGGGATTGAGTTGGCTAGGAAGAAATGAGCTAAGCATGCAGTGGAATAGTACAGAGCTGGAAGGTGGGTTCTGTTCTCTCAGCACATGGAGGGCAGCTGTCTTTTTTAGGGGTCGAAAGTGTTACGGGAGAGGAGAAAAGTAGAGAAGACAAAATGCTGCATTTGTGCGTGTCCCGGTGAGGTGCAGTCCTTAGAACAAAATGTTAGGGGTCAGATAAGTTTTTTCAGCCATGAGGACAGTGCTGGGTTTTTAGGGGGTCGATTGTGATATCCAGAAATTTCAGAGTAATTTCAAATGCCCCGCCTACGAGTGATACTCGAGCGTTCAAGGTCATCTGAGGGAGCGCTGCCTGCTCAGAAGCGAGAGACTGCGGAACTAGGCCTATGATATTAAATGAATTTACCGAATTAATAATGATGACCATGAAGTTAAGTGGACTATTACTGAATTTGAAATTATAGATCGTTTAGCAGTTCGAATAATGTTACGGGAGTCCCAAGGAGCATATTAGTTGTATGAAAATATATCACTTAGACCTAAGGTAACGCTTGAGGAGACGCTGACGCTGGCTGCGTGCCGGAGAGCATTCACATGCAGTGTTCCGGCCCATCAGAAATATTCGTGGCCTAGTACCAGTGTGGCGCTTATTGTAGTATAACAAGTGTGTCTTATTCGATTCAGACAGGTTAGATAGGGCAGGATAAAGTAAACTGAGCTAACAGTGAGTTCATTTGTGGTTTCCGTCAGACCCACTTGATTGGAGTTGATTGGAGTTGACCGAGTTATTGTGGGAGTTGACCGAGTTGATGGGAGAGATTGACTGTCGTTGATGATTGGGGGTGGCGATTGTCGCCATTGACCGGATGGGGTGTAGGCCTTTCACTGGTTTTAGCGGTGCAGCGATCTCTTGAGTGAACGAGTGCTCAAAACGACACGACCAGATCGGTAGTGGTGATCGTTTTACCACTGCGCACAACATCACGTGTCTTTGGTCAGCTAGTGAAACCCTTTTGCTACGGGAGGCTTTCTCTAACTGCACAAGGTCTGGGTCACTGTCCTGCCCATGGACGCACTGGGAGTACACTGAGGCTATCTGGAGTATATTAATGGTCACACACTGAGAACGGTGAGTTTTTGGAATTCCAGAGGTCCTAGAGGAACATTTTATCTTCATTATGGGTGTAGTTAATATATTCTCCGATATTATCTTGACGTGGTAGTTAATATTTTTAAATAATTTTGATATTGTTTTGAATGTTTGTGCTATTTATGGAACCAGAGTGATACTGTGATTGATTTTTACGCATCTGATTGTTCTTCATAATTCTGATCTCGTATAACCTTGTTCCCCAGTGAGTAGTGGTTATTAGGTTAGGAAGTGTGCATCTGTTGGGTGCTATAATTTTGTTGAGTGCCCTTAAGGCCTATTCATTGGAGAGTATTTAATTTCTCAAATTTTATTACTATTTCCTCAGTGACTGATAATATTTTGTTGGAGTGCCCTAAGGCTTATCTATTTGTAGAGTATTTTAATTTCTAAATTTTATTACTATTCCTCAGTGACTTGATATTATTTTGTTGAAGACCCTTAAGGTCATTCATTGTGAGTATTTTATTTTTTAGTACCATTTCTATGACTGATATTATTTTTGTGAAAGCCTTAAGGTCTGTTCATGTGGGCGAGCAAATATTTCTTTACTCTTCAAATTTGTTGTTGCCTGTGTTTCTGTTAATTTCTATGTCATGTATGAACTTTATTTCCTAGAGTAGTGTTTAAAGTTTAAGCAAGAGGTGCATATAAAGTTAATATGGTGGATTGTGTGTTTGTAGTGTTGGAGGGAATATATAGTTCAAATTTTACGTGTGTCTCATTCATCCCAGTCACAGACGCTTATCCTTCCAATGGTCACGGACAGTTCATTTTTGTAGATTTTAGTGTTCTTGTGCTGGTTCTGATTTTTCTCAAAGGCGCTTCTAATTGCCTTTTACTATTCATTAAATTTTTAATAAAACCCTAAGTCAAGTGAAGTCCAGCAAATTTGACTGTTTTATATATATATATATATATATATATATATATATATATATATATATATATATATATATATATATATATTTATATATATATATATATATATATATATATATATTTTTTTTTTGTTGTTTGTATATTAGTTCTGAATTGGGATAGTGGTAGGGCTAAAGTAAAACATTTTTGGTTTTGTTTATTGAAGAAAAATATAGTTTCAGGTAATGAGTTCAGTTTAGAATATTTGTACTCTTCTACTAAAGAAGTGTCTTTTGTGCAATTATAGAGAACACTTAAGTGAGGTGTTTCACTGTAACAATGATATGAGTCTCTACTACTCACATAGGGGAGAGAGTGAACAGGCCTTTAAGAGAGTGGAACGCTTCAGATATGTTGCTGCTATGTGGCTGACCTTAGTTCTCACTGCTTCCCCACGTTAATCTCTAATTTGCATACATCAGCACTGAGTCATAGTTGAATAAGTAAGTGAATAAATACGATTCATTATTGAATAACTTTAGTGAATAATTTGGTATTATACATTTGGGTAAATATTTATATGATACAAATTTTGCTGTTGAACTTCCCAATCAAAATTTACAAGGAATTTGCAGTGAATTGCCATCCCTCTGTTCAAGCATTATTGCATCCTCAGACAAAGCAAATGCCCTAATGAATGGAAACCGCATTTGTCATCCTAATCCCCAAGGTCTCCATCCCACAGTCCCTTAGTGACCTCAGGCCAGTTGCGATTATCCCCATACCCGCTCTACGCTGTGAAGACTTTGTTTTTGAAAGGCCATTTGCAGTATTTATCTGGGGTCAATTGATTAGCATAAATTTGGCAATTTGTGGACTTCTACATCACACTTTATATGTTCTGGGTATCAAGTTCTATACAGGAGCAAACACGTTAACCTGTAGAGTTGCAGGTTCTATTTACTGATAAACAGGAGATAGATGGAGTTGGTGTGCTTCCATACGTGGGTCAACTAGCCTTTCAGGCGACATGGCAAGTGATACATTAGCAGCCCATATGTCGCCAGGCATTACTAATTGCTGCAGGACATGATAAATACATTGCCACACGCTGCTAGCTAGGCTGAATAAATAATGTATATAAATGAGCACATACATATTATACATACATAATATACATACAGCATACACATTATACATACACCTCCTCCCCTATATGCCATAGCAAAGTCTGAGTGGACCTTTTTTTTGGATCCGTTTGAGCGTCGAGGACTTGATTGGGAGGGTATGGGACCCAACACTGGTGAGGGGTCAGAGAAGGCGTTTGGTTATGGGCGGAGAAGGCGGTTCCTCCACCACACACGATCACTGGTAAATCGCACCTGTGTCCCGTGACTTACCGAGACGACTACGCCCACTTTGTCCCAATGTTGGGAGGTCGGGTCCTGAACACGGACTTGGGTGCCAACACCAACGTGGGGAAGAGGACGCTGTGGTCGTTGTAGCGGCGACGACAGCATGAACACGCTCGGTGTTCAGGAATCACAACTCTGTCTTGGCCTGCCACCCATGGAGAAGGATTGAGGTGAGTATGGACACAAGAACGGGGCGTCCATACAAAACCCGGGCAGGGGAGCGTCCGTGTAGTTAGGGTGTTGCTGGAGTTCAAGAAGACTCCTGTCGAAGGCCCGCAGTCAGATTGATTCCTAGGCCACTTAAGGATGATTTAGGCAGGGATTTGACAGCAGCCTCAGCGTGGCCGTTGGGATCATTTAGTAATGTAAGATGACAACACATGCCGGACTCCTTGGCGAACAAAAATCCTGCCAGAACTGGGGCCTCCTATGGTTCGCAGGGGCACAGGAACGCCTTCATGCCACGGAAGTAGTGGCCTAACTTGCTGATGGTGGGCGCAGACGCGGTCATTGGTCGCGACTTATGACAACCGCCAACCAGAGAGACGGTCGACGATAATAAGGTTACCCTCCTGACACACAGAAAAAGTCGGCCGACACAGACTCAGGCGGCGGGTGGGGTTGCAATGCCTGTAGGGGTTCCTGCTGCTGGCTGGGTTGTAATACTTGGCAGGGCTCACACGAGGGACAACATTGAGATGTCGGAGTCGATGCGGCCAGAACACAGTCTGTCGTGCACGTCGTTTGTGGCCTCAGTCGGTGACTGTCAAGGCGAAACCACGGGGACGCAGGACAACTTACACGCGCCCATACAGAACAAGGTCCCCGTCGCAGTAGAGTTCATCGCGGAGTTTCCAATACGGGAGCAGGGTTTTGCGGAAGGTCGAAGCGGTGCTAGGGAATCCATTCTCACACACCGACGAAGTCGGACGTGAGTGAAGGGTCATCTCGGCCACTGTTCGGCTGTCCTCCATTGCCTGTCGCCATCTGGTGACAGGTCCTGGTGAAGGGATTGGACGGGCGTGTAGGGTATCCACAGTCCTGACGGAAAGAGAGCAAGGGTCGGCGTCAACACAGGTCTTCTGAGAATGCTGACAGGAGAGCGGATAAGGCATCAGGGATGCAGAGCTCTACCAGCACGCTCTTGACTGCTGTGAAGATGTGCGCCAGGTTTTCCTTTAGACGCCGGAGTGAGGGTTCTCAACGGGCGCCCAGCCGCCGATGGCGATGGTCGATCACTAGGTGAAAGTGTTGCATGCCTATGAGGTAAAACCTGCACTTGGACATCGCCAAACCACAGCCAACAGCTCCTAACTCAATAGTGGCGTAGCGCGCCTAAGTGTCAGAGAGGAAACGCGAGCCACACTGACGTTCAACTGCCCTCCACCTATGATCCTGCAATAGGGCGTCCCCACGCCATACAAGCGTGAGGCATCTGTCTGCAGAACCGTCGGCAAGGCTGTAGTCAAACGTGGCGAGGACAGGTGGATCAGACAGGGCTCTATTTAATCGAAGGCCTTGTCGTGGTCGGGGTCCACAGGAATGTCCTTTGGGGCATCATCCGCGAAGTGGTTGGGCAGCTGCGGAGATGTCCGGCGAAAACTCTGCTAACTGGCTACGTGACGAAGGACCTCAAGTCGGTGAGGTTGGCAGGTGAAATCCGTGATGGCGCGACCTTCTCCGGCCGCTAATGTACTTCCTGGAGAGGGTAAAACCACAAAACTCATTGAAGAGCTGGCCAGAACAACTTGTCGGCATTTAGGTTGCGCCGGTTTCCCGCACCTGTTGAGTACCGTAGATGTCGCAGAGGTG
>NW_024748905.1:0-19468 GCF_018991925.1 Homarus americanus
TATAGTAGGAGTGATCTGTCACTTGTGATGTGTATACTGACTAGGTAGAACATCCCTGTCTCTTAGCCTTACCTCAGAAGGACAACCATTTCAGCAGGTCTTTCTTTTCTCCTTTGGTTATGAGGAGTCTCTCTGTGTTGAGTGAAATACCTTAGCCAAATAGTTAAAGCTGTTTCTAGAAGTGAAGGAATTAATGGGGGTAGTTTATTAACTCCTTGTGTTCGAGGGGTCTCTTTGTGCTGAATAAAATCAGCCGGTCATCGCCAAATAAAATTGTGAAAGCAACAACCAGTAGTGAAGGGGTGAAGAGTGATACTACCCACCAAGACATCCGAGGGCCAGTCTGTACTGTTTTATACCCCACAATGGCACAGCCTTTAATGAGCCACCTGGTTATGGGTTTGGCTAGAAAAAAAGGTCATATGATCAAATCTTAATTTTTCCAATAAGTTGTGCTGGTATATTTTTTTATTTATGCTTTTTTACTCCAGTTTTGTTGCCCAGTGTAATATTTTTATTTATTTATAATGATAGTGGAGGGAAAACTGTAAATTCTTGATGCAGTTTTAAGAAGTTTTACCTTGTCACAGGATTTGGATCTGCAACTGTCAGGTTTCTGCCCACCACCAGGAGTGAGTAAATAATGTGACTAGATGTCATAGCATAACCCTTATAGTTCAAGTGTATTGTAATTCACTGTACAATGTCTTATCCAACCATAAACATTTGATATGCTCTTATAAACTTCCTCTGAGTATCTATCTAGTTTCACAATTTATTATTTTGATCTTTTTATAAACACTTTATATGTATCTCTCACACTTCACAATACAATACAGTACTGTACTGTACTGTACTGTACTGTACTGTAAAAGATATGTTTATCATCTGTAATATATTTTGTGTACAGCACATTTAGGAACAGGTTTGTAGGAGCAGTTTTATACTTCCTTTAGCATCTTATGTAATCAACATACAGTATATGCCATAGAAACAGTTCAGTATTTTTTTAGTATTCTTTCAGATGTTCAGTACACTGTACAGTGATTTCACTGAATGGTTTGACTCCTGTGTAGGCAAAAAGAGTAGTTAGACCACTGCATTAGATACAGGTCACCAGCCTGCATACATTGTGTACACAGTGATAAGGAATTATGAATGATCTTAATGAATCACAGGTGGACACACATCCATAGTTAGCATGCCATTGTCTACTTTCTACACAGTGTAATATATAGTACAATACTGTACATTCTTCAGGGTTATCATAAATGTTTAGTAAGAATGGCCCAATACGGTTTGAAGAGTGAGGATCAGGGGGTCTGTAGCTCATAATGTTTATTAGAAAACATATGGGCCACACTGCAGTACAGTACATGAAGTTTCTGCCTGTATGTTTGGAGACAAAGTAAGGTTGTGTTGAACTAGTCTAGATTTCAGGTGAATGAGTCACCCTGACTAGTAATTGGCTTAAAATGAAAACCCTGATCCATATTTTGTAAGGCACCTATATAAACCGTACTGGATTATACTACATATTGGTAAAAGAACTGAATATTGTACAGTAATACTTAACGACTAACTTCAGTCTTGTGGTTTGATCATGTTACCACATTCATAAGTTTTTTTGTTGGGCAGCTGAGACTGTAGGAAAATGAAGATCAAAGATTGGGAAAGAGGGTTTAGTGAGGGTAACTGTTTGTGAGAAAGTTGTAGACATTAAGTGCTCCTTGTGTGTTGTGTGTACAGGTTACATCTCAAAGGTATGATATACATTATAACAAGAATTATAATACACTGTTGGTACAGTACTATGCATAGTAATGGAACTTTCTTTAATTCCACATATGTTATAATTTACATGTACTGTACTGCATTTTTTTTCTTCTCTAGTTTCAGGACCAAGTACTGGTCCTCACCTCTTAAGTGCCATGGGATCACTCACCAGTCCTGTGCAACACAAGGTGACACCACACATGGTCCCAGGTCACCCGGCTGCACACGACATCCACCACAACCCAGGTATGGAGAGAACATTTACCTGTTATCATAAGAAGGTTTGAATATAACCAAGCACTTTAGTAAGAACTTTTATGGTGTATTTTATGTTTCCAACTACTGTATTACTTACTCTGTTACAGCTGGGGTGTATGAAAAATATTATCTAATATACTATAGGAATAGCCGTGTATGTGTGTGTGTTTGTTCTGGGCAGCCGAAACGGCACAATCGTTTTTCATCAAACTTGGTGGAAAAATCGCAAAAAATTCATAGTGTGGAACAAACCTGGTCCCATGTCGATGGTTTCTTTAGGAAGGCATTAATGAACCATTTTGTTGCTGTACGCTGTCAGCCGGAGGGCGGTTGCTCGCTAGCCAAGCACGAGCGTTCAAACTTTCACCGGGCACAAAGGGCCCACGATCACTTGTTCTTTATATTTAGCTTTATTTAATGCAATTTCTGACTCAAGGCATCATAGCCCTGACTTGTACAGGAGATTTCTGTAGTCTGTTATCTTGAGCCATGCAGCGGGTGCAGTAAGGAGAACTTTGAACTTGTGAAAGCCATTTCTTAACTCGGTAGAAGGAAAAGCTAAGACTTCAATTAAGTCTTCAGGAAGAGAAATGAGTGATTGGTGAGAGAAGTTTGATAATAGTGATGCAATAAAGATTGATCAGGCTAGGTTGGGTTAGGTTAGGTTAGGTTAGATATTTTAGGTAAGGTAAGGTTAGATATACAGTTAACCCTCACTTTACGCGGTTAATGTAACCCGGAGGGTCCCGCGTAAAGTGAGAAACACGTAAAGTGAATAACATAACATATGGGATTAATTGAAATGGAGTCCGGGCCGATCCCCAAACTCCACTTTTTGACGACACACAACTATGTTGTAGTAAAAATATTATCTTAACTTTATGATGGTATGCACACACAATTAATAATTAAGAGAAATATCAATAATATTAGGTTTTTTAACACTTACATTAGTAGAAAAAATGGCTGGGCACACGGGGATGGGCGGTTGGTTCCGAGGCAGAGGGCAGATTATTGGCCCTCACCTGTGTCACTTGTATCAATTGTATCACTATCCACCACAGAGGCTTGCAGGGCCTCTTTGTCAAACTCCCCAAAGTCCATATAAGTCCATATCCTCACCATAATTATCACTATCACTGACTTGGGCCGGCTGTGGTGGGTGGCGGGTGAAGAACTGGTAATGTTTTGATGACTGGGCGACCTTGTGCGCACCATGTTCGCGCAGCTTACACAACATGGCGGATGGCGGGAGGTTTGGATCCAAAAATGGCGCGGCTCGCCAGCCGCTCTCCGCGTAAAGGGGTACACGCACCGCGGAATGTGAGCATCCTGGGTTCCCGCAGGGCACAGCGTAAACGTGGAAACGCGGAATGTGGGACAGCGTAAAGTGAGGGTTAACTGTAATTGGGTTAAGTTAGATCAGGTTAATTTGGATAAGTCTCTTGGGGTGGTATAAAAAGTATTCAAGAGAAATCACAAGTAAGGATAAATAAAGTGATTGTAATTGTTAATTTGTTAGAATAGTGTACCAAAAGACTGTACCTTTCTGGATATATAAAATTGTTAGGAGTGTATGAAAGAAAAAATTGGAATTGGTCTGCTGATGCAAATATAGGATCTAAGAACCTGGATACAGCCATGACAATTACTTCCTCAGTAGGTTACCAGGAGGCACTGATACCTGTCTTTTGGTTTGTGAGGTGGTCAAATAGAGCCCAGGTCACCCAGTTTAGGAAATAAGTACAGTACCCATCACCTGAAACAGTTCTCCCATTAAGGGTTTATAAAAAGTGAGAAAAAATATTACTACTGTACATAGATTACAATTGAGTATGTTAAATAAAAATTGCATGATGTAAACTGGAAGAATATTCATACCAGCACCACATGAAATTAGTTGCCATACATCTCTTGTACTTATTACAACAGTCTATTAGTCAGTCCTATAGCTAAACCTACAGTTGCCAAGAATGAAAGAAATTACACTTAATTTTTGTTTATACCACTACTGTTCTCTTGAATTATTATCAGTACTTGCTGTGATTGCTGTAAGTCTAAGGGTATTTTATTCGCCAATCACTGTTATTAAATGTATCGGTGACATTCACATCATTAGTGTTACCAGCTCTCAACCTAACCTAACTACCTAATGATTGTTATGAAATCATGATATGTGGCTTATGGTGCTGGAAGGTGAGCTGTCTCTGGCAGGGAGAGTACAAGCACCTCTGGTAGTTTCTTGGGTGGGCATGAGTTTTGTCACTGGACGATTCATCACCGGTCTGTGTTATATTTATGAAATTTTAGGTAGTATTGTCATTATTTTGGAGGTGATGAAGCCATGGTTATGTTAGATTTGGTTAGGTTAGGTCTTTACTGAACGGGTGACTAATTGTCTGGTGACGGAATGTCGTAGAACCAGTTTCTTGATTATAATATGAATGTGAATTAAGGGCAATTTGACGGAGTGAGATTTGGGTATCAAAAAAGTACAATATAATCGATAGATAAAAGAGTAGATAAAGATCAATGGATTGTTTTATTCTATGATGGTATGGAAAGGTGGAAAAAGGATTAATGCTGAGAAGAAGAAAAAATTATACAGTACGTATATGTCTTTATGTTTGAGATGAAAGGGGGAGAAAATGAGGGAAAGACAGGCACGTGTGTGTGTGTGTCTGTCTGTCTGTCTGTCTGTTCATGGCCCAGGCTCAGTATCTCTGTTATATTTGGTGATTCACAAACTGCTAAAATGATAGTGTATTATGTGTGATGTCAGTGTGATTTTGCCCTTTATATACTGTGATTGTAGGGATTATATTGTGATTTTTGGAATTTTACTGTGATTGTAGGAATTATACTGTGATTGGAGGGATTATACTGATATTGTGGGGATTATACTGTGATTGTATGGATTATACTGTGATTGTAGGGATTATACTGTGATTTTAGGAATTATACTGATAGTGTAGGAATTAAATTCTATTAAGAAAATAAATTGGAAAAGGTGTAATATTTATGAAGAAAAAAAATTGACTACTGTATTAAAATGATGGAGGAAATGTGTTGTTGGATATATGATGAGGTGGCACTGATGATGGTCATGATTATTTCTCTGTAATGAAAAGAAGTAAAAGAAAATAATGAGCATAGAAAGCGACCAAATGTTAGGTTGTGTGGAGTGACTGACGACATCATTAGAGCTGGGATGTTTTAGAGGTTTTTAAACTGAGTGTGGTTATGCTGTATGCTGGAAACCTTCTTTTGTGGCTTGATGTTCATGGAACTACAAAGTGTTAAATTTTCTAGTACTTTTTTTTAATATAATTTCCACATTTCTTTTATTATTTTGATAATCTTTGAGACATATTCAAGGTATAAGATTTCAGGTATGATTTTTTTTGTATCAAATATTGTTTCAGAGGTTAATGTAAAACTTTCTTTTATCACCAATGCTCAGGTGGCGGAGTTGGTCAAAGTCGAGAAAGTGTTGAAGCAGCCATAGCAGATATCAAACAAGCAATTAGGAGAACTAAAAATTTGCCTGTTAAATCTCATCCCCAAGACAGGTCACCAATTAACGACAAGGCCCCCGTGTGGATACCACGGTAAGTACTACTTCTCACTTGTTCCAGTAGAGTTGGAAGACAGGAATTGTGTTGGTTAGAATGTGATATCGTAGAATTCCAAAACTATATAATTTTTTGTTTGAAAAGTCGTCCAGATGTGTTAGTTTGTAAATTCTTAACACATGAATACAACAACATATTGGTCGACTGTCAGTGTCTTACGCTAGGGCACTAGACCACATATGGCTTGAACATCATACTTCATTATAACATTTTATGGATCATCTGATGTAAGAGCAACAAGAAGCAAGCATTTAGTGCAAACTCAAGAAAATAAGAAGGAACAAACAATGAACAGAATCATTGTTATCTAAACAGGATTTGGCCAAAACAAGACTTTCCCTATTATGTGAGAGTGTCAGAAGGGCATAAGGTATGGGGGCGTGGTCCTACCAATATTACACTCATTAGAACTTACCCTGAAAACATCAAGTAGTTGTTTGATGATGTTGTGCAAAGCTTAGGCTAATATATGGACTTTGTAGTATTATGTGGAACTAAAATTACAAATGTGACTGTCAGAATGTATAATTACTGTATGCTGTTCTTGTGGTAATAATAGTATAGTGAACAAAACAGCCATGTAAATGTGGGGGCTAGCTGCCACCATTTGTAAGAGCGGGGGCTGCTATTACTTACTGCTGAGCCACCGAGGCCACCAATTGTTAGAGCGCGCACCACAAGCTGCCACCCTGTAAGGGCTTGGCACTCTTACAACAACTTAAGTAATACTCTGACCTGGTAGCGTGACCTGAGAGGAAGGCCCATGGGTCCATGTAATTATAGTATCGAGTATTAGGGAAAGAACAACGGTGAATACTATAGGTGAATCATAGACCCACATACAAATACACTGTTTATTAAACACAAAAATGGTTACAGAAAAGACGTTGTATGCACCCAAAATAAGAACTCCTGGTACCATGCCCTCAGGCTCAATTTACTTGCACCACTACTGGGTGTGCACACACCAAAACACACATAAACTCTCACAGCATCTTAGTACCAATAAAACCAGTGGCACCTGCCAGTACAACACTCAATACCCTAGGGGCAATACTCCAGCCGCCGCCATGGGAGTCTCATCACCAAGTGACACCTTCCAACAAACTCCGATAATTCCGGTGGACTAACACCACCACACAAATAGCCCTACTGAGCTATGTACTGTACTCATCCACCAATGATGGGACTGGCAGTTGTTTGTGGGCTTGACGATCCGGGTTCACCATGGGGGCATGGCGTCAGGGGAATACTGGCCCGCTATGGGGCCCATAGGTGGTAGGAGCTTCTGACGGTCGGGGTTCACGGGGACACCCGACTCCACTGGACCTCTGAAATCTCCCCAGACTAGTGGATGCGTCTTCCACGCTACAGACACGGCCTAGGCTGCGTTAGGGACCTGTGGGAGGGAAGCATGGCGGCTCACTGACGGTTTATAACGAACCTCAATGTTTCAAAGGGACATACATTAAGGACATAGAATACTTCACTCAAAGCACATTAACTACGTTACTTTAACACTTGCACAATCAAACTATTAATTAGGTCAAATCACTTAAAAATGGCGAATTACAACACAGAGAAGGTAGAATGACCTACCTGTGGGTGGAGGAGCGTGGCGCTTACTGGTTTGAAAATGAACCGCCGCCCACGCTAAAGTCACGGATTCCACCTACTCGACCATTTCACTGAATTATTTTACTGTAACACTCTGACGTTTGAAACTGAGATTACGAACTCAGTTTCATTCCCTACTATTATCTTCACAAACAATGCTCTGACTGAGCATTAAATTGATTACAAAAGGTTGGATGGCAACAGGGCCCAACACGCAACGCCTTGCTACAACACCCGAGGAGCAGATTCAAAAAGGTTCCCTTCAGAATATCTACTAATTTCTCAGTTAACCTCCCTATCACAATTTCACTACGATTATCAGAGTTTCTGATATTCATAGGTGAAAAAAAAGGTTTACAGGTCTCGGTAGATGCAAAAGAGTTTACAACTCTGTCAACAAACATACGACATCTTGATGACGTCATCAAAGAAACAGAGAGAACGGAGGACATTTCCACTGGGAGACTCAGAAGGTTTTGTGGACGTGTAAGCGTAATATGGATCATTAGTTTAACAGGGTAGCCGTCATTACGATCATGACAGCCATATCTGAAAAACTTGCAGGTGAATTTCTTAGAAATGTCTCTGGGATGAAGGCCATTGATAGCTAAGTGTGAAGCATGGAAATACTGAACTGAAGTTTTAATTTTTTTATTTACTTTTATACATTATTTGGGTGTTTCTTGCTGACTTAGAGAGTTGCTGGCTTATTATTTTATTAAGTGAAAATTGAATTTTTTTCCCAAGAGGAATCATTAGTTATGTTGATGAACTAAGCAATGGAAAGATTCATAAGGGTATTTTATATATAAGGGTGACAATTGGTGAAATGAAGCAATTAAGGTAACTTTGTTGTTGCTGTAAGTAAACAGTATTAACAGGAAAGCAGGGATGGTAAAACAACAACAAATACCAGATATTATAATAGAGGAAGATTTCTGAGTGGACAAAGGGACCATAGATGCAGTGGAGAACAAGTAGCAAATTAGATGGGTCAGGGAGGGAGAGTTGGTGTACTGTGTTATAATGGAATTTGAAGGTCAGCTACACATGTGTCTATGTAGTATCTTCATGATCTTGTTTGTCTTCTCGGGGACGGATCCAGGATTCTTGGGGGGGGGGGGGTTGTCCCGGGTCGATTGTCCAGGTGGTTAAGGTAACATGGCTTAATGTAGAGAAGTTTGGGAAACTTTAAAAAAAAAAATTCTTTAAAATATATTAAAGTAATATTTGCATACAATCGTTATTATTTTATTAATAAAAAACTATATTAGATTGTGAGAAAAATCGCATGTACTACAGGAATGCCATGACAGCAGAAGTAAAGCAAGGTTTATTTCTTACAATCGTACTTGTAATTCAGTTTAAACCCTGTGTTGTACAGTACAGTATATTTACATGTTTACAATTAATGTTAACTCCCCTTTATACCATATGTGAGACTATTTCTGGTTAGAATGATGGCTAAGAAATACTGGTAAAACATTATTGACACACAGAACGTATCTCTTAGTTTCTTCTGAATAAACCGTCTTGCAACTTTGATGTTATAATGGCTGCTGACTATCTTGGTCCATGTGTCCTGGGCAGAATTTCGGATAAAGGGTTGTCAACCTGTAATACAGTAGTGATAGTGACAGTGAGGATATGGACTTTGAGGGGTTTGTCTGGGAGGCCCTGCAAACCTCTGCGAGTAGTGAAAGTGATTCACCGGACGGGAACTAATCTGCCCTCTGCCTCGGAACCAGCCGCCATCCACGTGTGCCGACCCATCTTTTCTACTAACATAAGTGTTACAAAACCTAATATTATTGATATTTCTCTTAAATATAAATTGTGTGTGCATATCATCGTAAAATTTAGATGTTATTTTTTACTACAAGGTAGGTATTGGGGGTCGGCCCAGTCTCTATTTCAATTAATCCCACATGTTCTGTTATTTCGTTTATGCGTTTCTCGTTTTACGCGGGCCTCCGCAGGTTCAATTGACAGCGTAAATGCAGACTATACTGTACATCTTTTTCCTCTTTATGTTAAATTTATTAAACTTTTTACCAGAGGAGGAGATAAAATGGTGTGTGTGTGTGTGTGTGTGTGTGTGTGTGTGTGTGTGTGTGTGTGTGTGCATTTTTTTTTTTTTTATATCTACCCCTCACTGTCTGTTCCTCGTGATGGATAAAGTGCTGTATCGATAACCGTTAAGTAAAAATTATCCTTGATAAAATAAAATGAGTGTGTGTTATGTTGTGTTGTGTTGTTATAAATATGTGAAAATAAAACCTGACAGTTTGTACAAGACCCGCTGAAAGTTGTTGATGTTATAAGACTGTGGGGGGGGGGGGGGGTCCCTTTCTTGTAGGGTGATTTCTGGGTTATTGTATTCACTCATACCAAGCGTTGATCTTGCTTTTTAATGAGCTTTACTAAATATTGAATATCCATATTAAATTTTTTTCGATCTCGTTGAAGAGATTTCAAGCAGTGTTTTGATGGAGTTTTATCGGGGATGAGAAGCCAATCTTGGTTGTCTTTTGTTTCCACATACATTTTAGTGGAGAATTTTGTCCAATACTCATAAAACTTATTGACATTTTTTAATGTGGTGCTGCTTCCTCCGAAGCTTGGTGGTGGCAGGTTATCGGTGTTTTCTTTGCTTTTCATCTCCCACTTAGAAATCTCTTGGAAGAGTTTTCGGAAAACTGTATGAAACCCGGTGTCGGAGTCTGGGGGGCCGGAGTAAGACTTACTTGAACAGTGAACCCATAAGTTCACAGTTCCCTGGGATTCGCATTGGGAAGTGGGCGTTTCTTTTTATATCTTCTCCAATTTCTGGGATTTCTTCTTCTCCTGTTTCTGGGATTTCTTCTTCCCCCAGTTCTGGGGTTTCTTCGTCTCCCAGTTCTGGGGTTTCTTCGTCTCCCAGTTCTGGGGTTTCTTCGTCTCCCAGTTCTGGGGTTTCTTCTGTTCTGGGATTTCTTCTTTTCCCAGTTCTGGGATTTCTTCTCCTCCCAGTTCTGGGATTTCTTCTCCTCGTTCTTCTGAGAGTACTTCTCCTCGCTCTTCTGAGAGTAGTACTTCTCCTCGCTCGTCGGAGAGTTGTTCTCCTCGCACGTCTGAGAACTATTTTGGCCACACTGAACTTCGTTCAGAGCGACATACGCAGCCTGTATCCTTTGGAATGTCTTGGTGGCTTCACGGTCGTCAGGGTTCTTGTCTGGATGGCATCGCCGTGCCAGATGAAGGTAGGCCTGCCGGATCTCCGTTGGGGTAGCGTTGCTGGTAACATCTAATACTTGCCGATGGGAAGTCATTTTGAAACAATATTGTCAAGTTGCAGTACTGCGAATAGGAGGTCAATTTGAAAAACGGCTTCCAAATTCAAAGACAACTTGGAATATTTAGCATCGCTCTGTAGTGAATATAGTTTTAAATGTGTAGTTTTAAGTGTATAGTGAAGACAGCTTAAAGTGTATAGTAAGGATAGTTTTAAGTGTATAGTGAAGACAGTTTAAAGTGAGTAGTAAGGATAGTTTTAAGTGTATAGTGAAGACAGTTTAAAGTGTATAGTGAAGACAGCTTAAAGTGAGTAGTGAGGATAGTTTTAAGTATGTAGTAAGGATAGTTTTAAGTGAGTAGTGAGGATAGTTTTAAGTGTATAGTGAAGACAGCTTAAAGTGAGTAGTGAGGATAGTTTTAAGTGTATAGTGAAGACAGTTTAAAGTGTATAGTGAAGACAGCTTAAAGTGAGTAGTGAGGATAGTTTTAAGTGTATAGTGAAGACAGTTTTAAGTGTATAGTGAAGACAGCTTAAAGTGTGTAGTGAGGATAGTTTTAAATATGTAGTGAGGATAGTTTTAAGTATGTAGTGAGGATAGTTTTCAGTGTGTAGTGAGGATAGTTTTAAATATGTAGTGAGGATAGTTTTAAATGTGTAGTGAGGATAGTTTTAAGTGTATAGTGAAGACAGCTTAAAGTGAGTAGTGAGGATAGTTTTGAGTGTGTAGTGAGGATAGTTTTAAATGTGTAGTGAAGACAGCTTAAAGTGTGTAGTGAGGATAGTTTTAAATATGTAGTGAGGATAGTTTTAAATATGTAGTGAGGATAGTTTTGAGTGTGTAGTGAGGATAGTTTTGAGTGTGTAGTGAGGATAGTTTTAAATGTGTAGTGAGGATAGTTTTGAGTGTGTAGTGAGGATAGTTTTGAGTGTGTAGTGAGGATAGTTTTAAATATGTAGTGAGGATAGTTTTAAATGTGTAGTGAGGATAGTTTTAAATGTGTAGTGAGGATAGTTTTAAATATGTAGTGAGGATAGTTTTAAATGTGTAGTGAGGATAGTTTTAAATGTGTAGTGAGGATAGTTTTGAGTGTGTAGTGAGGATAGTTTTAAATGTGTAGTGAAGACAGCTTAAAGTGTGTAGTGAGGATAGTTTTAAATATGTAGTGAGGATAGTTTTAAATATGTAGTGAGGATAGTTTTGAGTGTGTAGTGAGGATAGTTTTGAGTGTGTAGTGAGGATAGTTTTAAATATGTAGTGAGGATAGTTTTGAGTGTGTAGTGAGGATAGTTTTGAGTGTGTAGTGAGGATAGTTTTAAATATGTAGTGAGGATAGTTTTAAATGTGTAGTGAGGATAGTTTTAAATGTGTAGTGAGGATAGTTTTAGGTGTGTAGTGAGGATAGTGTTAAGTGTGTAGTGAGGATAGTTTTAAATGTGTATTGAGGATAGTTTTAGGTGTGTAGCGAGGATAGTGTTAAGTGTGTAGTGAGGATAGTTTTAAGTAGCCTATGTAGTAAGGATAGTTTTCAGTAGTAAAGGGTCGTTCAGTACACTACACCGTCGCTCGGGCAGTAGTACATGTGATAAAAGTGGGAGTTCTTCAGGTTTGTGTACTGTCACCACCACTGTTGATTATACGAGTACAGGTGTTTACAGGTATGGCAGAGAGAGGGAGGAGAACTCGGATGAGAGAGACAGACAGATAGAGAAAACTGAAATACAGACAGACAGACAGACCATCAAGTGAGGTAGACTGTGATGGAGGTACACTCGGAATCATAATCTCTAGCCCACCTGGGTCGGTGCTGGAAGTTAGTACAGTGTCCTTTCTGGACGGGGGCCCCCACTAACTGTCACGAGGCAACACACGCACGAACACACGCAGTCATAGTACGGCTGTATAGATGACATTATGTATAAATATTGTATATGGCATTTTATACTCTGCATTATCTTCATTATATATGAACACGAAGAAAAATTACTATAGGTTGTAGTTACGAAAGTATGAATGGAAATAAACACTTCCAAACCACCCAGTGAGCCCACACAACGTTTACAGTGCTTGTGTGTGTGTGCCAGACCACGATGCTTCCACCACACCCCATCATTCGCGTAACTATATGAAAAATCGTGTTTAATTTAACTACGTAACTTTTAAAATTATTGAATAGTACAGCCTTCTTGATATTTACTAAAATGGTAAGGAATTTAAGCCCTAAAACTGATTACTGTATTGCCTGACTAATACTACAGCTGGTGGGCAGCCAAATGCAGGCGAAAACATGTTGGGGGAAAAATTCGTAAGGAATTCGTTAACCGAGGGTTTGCTCGTTAACCGAAGTGAAGAATCTTATGGAAGGTAAATTGTTAACCGAGGGATCACTGTATATATATATACTTAGCTAAGTACTTAAACATAACACACTCAAAACAAAACTTATCTATCGTCAAGCAGACCAAACAAGTATAAGAATTCATCACATAATTATTGATCAGATGAAAATTATCCAGAAAGTGTTCCAGAAATATTGTGAATATGAATTACGTTCAGCAAGTTTTTTTTATAATAACATCAGCGCCTAATGTATATATACAGTCTCATGCGTACTACTTAGGTAATTGTATTTATATTTATTCCGTATCAATTGAATGATAACTGTACTGTATATAAAGTTGTATTGAATTAAGTCGTCAAGAGTATTTGTTCCTTGGTGTTGTTCTTGTGGTGATGTTCCTCCCGCGGTCAGTGCAAGTGTTTTGAATCTGTCGCTCGTTTTTTTTTAATTATGAATCAGAGAATTACTTTTGTTTATGAAAGCACACATATGAGGGCTGTGTTTAGTTTATATTTAGGAAATAATGACGTGTACTAATATACGAGTATTGTTTAGGTCGAATTGCCTCCCTCGTTCTGCGTCAGCCTCCTGGATCATATCATCCCTGCCAGCCACCAGGGAAGGTGTTTCGAATGTCTTACGCCCAGACTTTCAATTATTATTAATAAGAAAGTTATGGAGGTGCAAAATAAAGTTTAACAAGAGATGATGGTACGAAACTTTTCTAGCAAATATGAAGATATAATGTCAGGAAATATGCTGCACCCACAAAGTTTAGAAATCTATTCTGAACAATATTATTAATAAAGTCGTAACGTTTTCCATCGACAGGAGTTTACATAATGTGTTGGTAAAGTCAAGATATATTGACTAACAACTCTTGTTTTGCCACCCGACGCGATAGTGTTGATGACGAAGGCTGATGATGACTGGGGCCAGAGGAGCTCGGTAATAAAGCAGCCAACAGCAAACATCCACACCTGTAATAGAATTTTTCTTTGGTGTCTAATGAACAATATGATACATTAGATTGGTCAAGGTGTGTTTAAGAATCACCACGCTTGGTCTCTTAGTCAGTGTAATGTAAAACACTTGTTGTACTTTGTAGTAGTGTATAGTTGATATATTGTTCAGTAAAACATCTACATACGTGTTTTAGTGAACTCGACTAAACGGCGGGACAGTGCCCATAAATTCTTTACCCTCAAGTTCCTTTACTTACACTCCATTGGAGATATTTAGAGCAGGTGGTCGTGACTTGTACTAGAGGGAAGAGAGAGAGGGGAAGGGGAGGAATGAGAAAGGAGGATAAATGGAGTGAGAGGGGGTCGACAGGCTATAATCAGTGGGAGTGGCATTAGGGTGAGGGTAGGTGTGGAGGACTAGCCAGGCCAGGTATTGACCCTCGGAAAGACAGGTGTAGAACTTTGGCCCCAACACGGGAGAAACACTCTTGGCACAGAATTAGCCCACCCGGGCACAAGTCGAACGACCCACAACGGGGCCTGGGGGGCGAAAAAATAAGAACAGAAAGAAATTAAAAATAGCGAAGAAAAAGGTTATACTGTGTTAATCTACACCACGAAAATGCCGGAAAACCAGCCTTTTAAAGTGAGACAGATTGTATAAGTATGGAAACACAGAAGAAGGCAGACAGAGCATTCCACAGTTTGGCTGTGTGAGGAAGGAAGGATGTACTATAACGGGTTATTCTAGTGTGACCAACATCCACAGAGAAACGGTGGGCACGGCAGGCAAGACGAGTGTTACGAGCCCACGGCCTCGCCGGCGGTACACAGGATGCCAAATCCACCGAACATTGCCCGTTAAAGTACCTATAAAAGAGAGAGAGTGAAGCAGCATTGCGGCGAAGAGAAAGGGAAGAAAGATTGTCAACTAAAGGAGGAGAGTTAATAAGACGAAATGCCTTTGATTCCACCCTATATAACAGTTGGTCAGAAGAAGAGCCACCCCAGATATGAGAGCAGTACTCCAAGTTAGGACGAATGAATCCCTTATATACTTGAAGCAACTGCTCAGGTGTGAAGTAGCTACGGCATCTGTACAGCATTCCCAACTTTCGGGAGGCAGCTTTAGCTATGTTAAGGATGTGTGATTTCCAGGACATTTTGGAGGAAATGGTGAAGCCTAGCATATCTATTTCAGAAATTGGCAGAATGATAGCGTCCTGCAATGTAATTGGTGGGAGATCATCTAATTTAGAAAGTGTAATTGGTTAATACCGAGTTTTATCACTATTTAATTTAACCAAGTTTGTACCTCCCCATTCAGAGATGCTGCACAGATCCGCATTTAAGAGGGTTTTTTTATTGTCCGTTTCCTCTGAGAATTGAGAAGTTGGAATATTTTATTTTAACATAATTTGAGTGTAGGAAAAATTCTTTATTGGGTAACTTAAGAATTAATCAATTACTCGAGAAAATAAACAAAACGGGAGTTTGAATTCTTTCGTTTCTGTTGAGTATTAATAGTTTCACCTTTATATATGTTGAACCCTAAAATTATTTCCCAACTTGTTCGAGCATCAGAAATTCTGTCTCATAGTCCCCCATTAATATTGTCTTGTGTTTAGTTCCAGTATTCAGTGTTATTCCCTCTTGGTATCTGCGTCAGATTTTAGTACTGGCTTCTCCTCCTCCTCCTGTTCCTCCTCCACTTCCTTCTCCTCCTCCTCCTCCTACTCCTCCTTCTCCAGCTCTCTCTCTCTCTCTCTCTCTCTCTCTCTCTCTCTCTCTCTCTCTCTCTCTCTCTCTCTCTCTCTCTCTCTCTCTCTCTCTCTCTCTCTCTCTCTCTCTCTCTCTCTCTCTCTCTCTCTCTCTCTCTCTCTCTCTCTCTCTCTCTCTCTCTCTCTCTCTCTCTCTCTCTAGCAATACAGTCATCTAATCTCTGTTATCTCCCAGGTTTTAATGTCTAATATGCCCTGTACCGAGGTACCAGACGGCAGATAGTTTGCATAATCTTAATTACTTTCACCAAAGGAAAGTAGAAAGTTGTGTTTCTTAATGTGGCAGTTACATTAAATCACTTTCTCTCTCTGAGGATGTCTGTGGAAATGGAAGTCGGTGTCCTATTTTCTGTGTAAAAGGAAAGTTTGAAAATACACTTAATGATAAGACTCTTTATCTCTCTTTTCCCTGCTTTCTCTCGGATTTTCTCTGCTATGCTTTCTCAAGCTTTTACTTTGGGTAATTTCATAAACATTTGTCTGACTAGACGACACCCGAGCGAATTGCCAGGTTGCGCCAGGCGATGCAGTGTTATGACCTGACCTGACCTGACCTGACCTGACCTGCAACTCTAATGTTTTGACTCCGAAAAAAACAAAACATGGCAGCTCACTAACTTACTCTGACGACACTGTTTTGTAATGATGTATACGAACAGGAGAGTCATAGCTGTAGATGGTAATAACATGGAAGAGGTACGTGTGTGTGTGTGGTGGTGGTGGTGTTTGTTTGTTGGTGGTCGTGTGTGTTGTGCAATGGTGGTGTGTAATGGCAGTCGTGATGGTGTTGTGGTGGTGGTGGTACAGACGCCTCGGGCCATGGTAGAAGACAATACTACGGGTTAACATAGTTAGCGTCGCCACTGGACACAACACATCGATCTCGTTCTAGAGCCACACAATCCCCTCACCCTCCTGGTGGTCAACCCTCACACCCCAAATTGCTGTGTCGACTTTTCTTCTCTTTACACATGTTTGTATATAAAAGCTCTATATTAATCTATAATCTTCTACCTAACAAATATATATTTTTAACCCCCATCGTTCCGAGTGGAGGGCCGTGGTCTCCAACCCCACACCTTAGGATCCTACCTTGGTTCATAGGTAGATAAAATACTGTACATTATTTACACAAAATTGGCAAAAACAATATCTAATTTAATTTTGTGTTCAGTTCACTAATTTATATTGTACGTTTTATATAAGAATTTCAAACTATCGTCATCAAAATGGTTAAACCATCATTAACATAAAAGACTTAATATATCAAGGTGTTAAAACAATATTAACCATCTTTAACAAAAGTTTAAACCACCACCATCCAAGTTTAAACCGTCGTTAACAAAGGATTAATCATTATCCTCAGAGAGTAAATAATTTATTCCTTCTATTTAAAAAACAACTCGGTTATAACCTTTAATATGCAATGACATTTATTTACCTTTTCATGATAATTCATTATACCTTTACATATATGACTTTTCTTATAAGACTCTAGAGTAATTTGTCCTCTTATTCTCAATTATCTGTGGTAGAATAACACAAATTTCCATCTATCTTATTTTTTATCTTTTTCCCATTAATATTAAGATAATATTCATTGATAACTATTAACAGTAGAATGATTTGTTATCGTGTGCTTATATCCAGTTGGTAGAGTATAATATGTGTGTGTGTGTGTGTGTGTGTGTGTGTGTGTGCCATCGTTAACACCAGCGTCATAGACAAGATTAAAACGTGATGCTCTCCTGAATAAAACCTGGAGCTGTTTATCACAATAATGACCTTTATTATACACTACTAGTCCTGGTAATGTGTATAGGAGCAGCAGGGATTCTATTTATATAGCTCTAACGGCTCATGGACAAAATTTATATCCCCGGAGAGTTCAGGAGGAAATTTATATAGTTCTGAAACCTCATGAAGACATAGAGGAAAAATATACAAATCTGACAGCTGATGGGGAAATGTATATACTTTTGATTTGTCTTATATATTGTGTCAATATGTTTTATTGTATAGACATCCAAGGTCAAAGTAGTGTTGATTATGTATTTTAATATATAATTGTAAATTTATATCATTTATACACCACGAGATAGACAGGCTGAAGACATAGTAAGAGAGAGAGAGAGAGAGAGAGAGAGCCGACAGATACTGAGAGTGATAGAGAGAGAGAGAGAGAGGACACACACACACACCTACACACACCTGTCTTGTGCCTCAGGTGTGCAAGCTCAGCACCAACTCTTCAACTTTTAGCTGAAATAATTAAAAGTGACTAAAAATAAGACACGGGAGGTATAAAATGATGCAGAATATTCATAAGCATTTAGTGATAAAGTGTTAAGTCTCATGAATAGTGATACAAATACTGAGGAAATAAGTTCATTATGAGCATTGTAAGGTCAAAATATCAACCTACAGACAGACAGATTGACAGATTGACAGACAGATAGACAGACAGAATAGATACATATGTGATGATTTCTCTAACAGGTGGCTTTTCTCACATTAAATTTAATCCTTTAAAAATAATACGACTGTACAACTCTACGGTCAAGTCAACCCACGTTTAACTACCTTCTGCCCCTGTAGCAGTTAGTGTGTCGAGTAGAGAGGCAACATTAGTACAAGACGTAAATATAGATCTAACTCATGTATCATATATATACCTCAACACACACACACACACAACACTGAATCAGAGTGAAGGAGGTAATGGGAGGCTGTCGTAAAACGAATCTCTTTAGCAGAAACCAATAATTGAGGATAGGAATATCATTAAGTTATGTAAATGTTGCGGTGGCTTGAAATATATATTCGATACGGTATTCCCGTGTGTGTTGCTTGATAAGGACCCGCTATTGGAAAAAAGTGAAGGTAAGGAGGAGTATTTGGGGACTGTGTTGGCGTGTGTTGGCGTGTGCTCCTGTGATGGTACGTTCTGCTGTGTGACGGGGTGTGGCGCGTGATGGTGTGCTCTGCTGTGTGACGTGTGTTGGTGTGTGATGGCGTGCGACGTGTGTTGGCGTGTGCTCCTGTGATGGTACGTTCTGCTGTGTGACGGGGTGTGACGCGTGATGGTGTGCTCTGCTGTGTGACGTGTGTTGGTGTGTGACGTGTGTTGCCGTGTGTGTTGTTGTGTGGCGTGTGTTGCTGTGTGACGTGTGTTGCCGTGTGTGCCAGATGATATGTGTGTCGTGTGGGCGAGAGTGCCTTGATGTTTATTTGACGTTTGTGTATGTAATAATAATAATAATAATAATTAACGGTTTATTGAAAGAGCTTGGCAGCCAGAAGGCTGAAAATATACAGTTACATATTTGGGGAATGGGTTTCGAATTACAAATAATATACCAGTAACATAAGTGACACAAATAAGACATATAATAACTAGATGGGGAAAAGCTCAAACTACAGTTCATTTCAACATAGTGACAGTGCAAGGAGCAGTGTTTACTGGGAGTGAATACACTGGTTTATTACAAGTTATTGATAATTTTTACAATGGTTGGGACTGGGCTGTTCTTATAGCGATCAGTTCGTGCACGTATGGGCTGGATGCGGTTGTGGTGTCGAACAGCAATTCTCGGGCGAGGGATCTCAGGTGGTAGTAGGAGCCGGTGTCGAGGATGGTGCAGAAGCTTCTTACCAAGTTTGCAGATGAGGTCGTGGTGATGGTCAGTGAGAGCCGAAAGGGTCAGTGTGTTGAGCGCTTCTTGATATGTGGAGTAGGAAGGGGAGAGAATAATCTTGCATGCCCTCTTTTGCATTTTTTCTAGGTGTTTACGTTGTGTGGCATTTAGGGAGGAAGACC
>NW_024748906.1:0-18229 GCF_018991925.1 Homarus americanus
CTGAAATCAGTCTAATACACCACAATGGATAGCAACGCTACAGGACTGCAGGTACTCACCTGGAACATAAACGGCTTACAAAACAAGTTTGGTGCCCTCAAAACCTATGCCTACACTGAAAATATCGACGTGTTGTGCCTCTAAGAAACGCGGCGTGCTGCTGGTACCCATGTGCTCAGTGGCTACACATGTGTTGAGAGCCCATCCACCCCTGTTCTTCGCATCGATGGACTACCACTAGGCCATGCACGTGGACTGCGGATCGACTTCAAGAAGGATGTCCCCTATCAACCTCTCGACGTCCCCCTTGATGACGACACTAACGCACACGCCATCACAATCACACTAAAAGGTATGTCCCTCAATATTGTGAATGTATATGTGCCTCCCTCCGACCCTACTGTACCTGTCCTACCACACCATATCACCTCCACCCCCACCCTCCTTGTGTGGGACCTCAATGCCCGACACCCCAGTCTCGGCTCCTAGGGGCCCCACTCAAACTCCCGGGGTAACTCCTGGCTCTCCTACCTACAAACCACTGATGACCCTGTACGTCTTCTCTGCCCTCCTTCACCCACCCACATCGGGGGAGGGAAACTTGACTACATCGCCCTCTACTCTGACCCTCACCGCCCACACTCCACCCACATCCCCCACAGTGACCATTTCCCTATCCACACTACTCTCCAGTACGTGAGAATATCCCCCCCCCCACCCAAGGGCCCTAGGCTCAGCCTACCCCCTGCCAACATACCTGCCTTCATCACTACCATTGCTGAATGGTTTCAGGATTACACTGTCACCACCGCAGACCAACTCTACCTTGATCTGTCCAAACAATGCACTACCCTCCTCCGCCCTGCCCCAAAACACCGCCGCCCTAACCGCCAGCCCAGGAGTCATTGGAATGTTAATCGCGACCCTCATGTTAAGTCTATCCGAGTATGGCACCGACTAGCAGTCGACCAGTGGAAGAAATCTCCCAGCTCCCCTGATGCTCTACGCTTCCTGATGCGCACAAATAAAGAGCTCCAATCTGCCATCACTCTCGCACGAGAGAAGCAGTGGTTTGACTTTGCTTCTTCTATTGATCAGTCTACTTCTATAGGTGATATATGGCGCATCATTAACCGTGCCCGGGACATCAACGCCAGACCCGCGCTCCACCCCAGACCAGCTGCCCGAGCCGAGGCGCTCTCCCAGACGTGGCAGGAGGCCGCCTCCATTGATGCACTACCACCCGCTGTACGAGACCTCACCCTCGCACTGCAACCATAACGCCGACAGCTCATCTCCGAGTACCAAGACCTATCTGCAGACACTGACGTGCCTTTCACACAGTATGAACTGCTCAATGCTGTTAAGCGCGGCCGGTCCACCGCCCCTGGCGATGACGGCGTCACATATGAAGTGCTAAATGCCCTTATTGCCACCCCTGGTAACCCCCTCCTCTGTCTATTTAACCTCTCTTATGATACTGGTCAGCTGCCTCACTTATGGAAGACTGCCACCACCATCCCATTCCCTAAACCAGGCAGACAAGATGAATATCGTCCAATATCCCTCATCTCCTGCTTCTCAAAGATGATGCAGCGCATGATACGCCACTGCCTCCACTGGAAAATTGAAGCCCACCTGCACCCTGACCTCTATGGTTTCCGCCCCGGAAAGAGTACTGCTCACTGCATCGCTCACTACATGGCGAACACCTCAGCCAAAACCTCCCTCTTCGTCGACTTCAAGGGTGCTTTTGATAAAGCCAATTGTGAAGTGATCCTTGAGGGTCTCACTCACATGGATGTGAAGGGCAAACTCCTCACGTGGATTGCTGACTACCTCTCCCGTCGACAGGCCCGTGTCCGGTTTCAGGGCCACTACTCTACGAGCAGGGACCTTGATCTTGGCACGCCTCAGGGAGGTGTACTCAGCCCTACACTCTTTAATGTACTCATGAACTCCATCTGCCGCCTCAATGACATCTTTGCTGAGCGCGCCCTAGACGGTCACATCATAAGCTACGCTGATGATATTCTCCTCCAAATTACTACAGTGCAACATGAACAACCTATACTCTCCACGTTCGCCCGGACCTGTCAAACACTCGGGCTAGTCATCTCACATACTAAAACCAAGTTCATCTCACACTTCCGGCGTCAGACTCCGCTGACTCTGCAAGGACAAGACATCGATCAAGTAAGCACCTACAGGTACCTTGGTCTACCCGTGCGAGCCACTACCAGCGCCACCACCTCTGCTGTCGCCGCCCACGTCATCTCCCAGTGCCGCCAACGAACGAGGCCCCTCCAGTCCCTTACCCACGGCCTCAAAGGAGCCGCTGTCAGGGTCCTACGCCTCATGTACATTGCTATCGTCAGAGCTGTCATAGATTATGCCTCCCCTGTCCTTGTAGTTGCCTCCCAATGCGAGAAACGAAGCATAGAGAAAATCCAAAACAGAGCGATGAGACTCATCCTCGGCTGCCCTGTGACCACCAGAATAGAAGTCATGCAGCATGAACTGATCCTGCTTCCAGTCTGCGATCGAATTACTGCTCTCAATGCCATCCTAGGTGTTAAACTCCTTCACAGTGAGAAACCGACTCCCCTGTCTCGCTCACTGAACTCACATCTTGACTCCCTCCTGCGCCGGCCTGCCCCCATTACCTCTCCCTCCCTCTCTCAACACTGGCCCGTCCACACTGCTGCTGACATCCTGCGTTATCACCTCTACACCCCCTCGACCTCTCTCCCTCCCGAGTACACTCATCCACCTCTACCGCCGTGGACCTCCCCGTGTGTTGATGTTGTCGTCCACACCTTCCCTGGTCGTAAATCCACCCAACTGCGGTATATGCCTTGAGCAGATTGATCATGTCGCCTCTTCTCTTACGACCTCTCTCCCTCCTATGCTCGTCTTCTGTGATGGGTCTGTCACCACGCTGGGCTGCGCTGGGGCAGCTGTATGGATTCCTGAGCGCCAGGCCCGCAAGAAAATCAGGGTCCACGACTGGGCCTCCTCCACTGACACTGAAAGCATAGCCATCCTCACGGGCATTCATGAGGGGGCGACCTATGCTCGCACTGAACGCCGGAACCTCCTGATAATCAGTGACAGCACTTCTGCGCTAGCGAGGCTCAAATTACCCCCCCCCCTCCTCCCCTGCTGCCCAACACACCCTAGCCGCCGTCGCCAATCTAGAACAAACTGATGACATCCGTGTCAAGTTTATTTGGATCCCGTCACATATAGGAATAACTGCCTGTGACACTGATGATCGACTTGCCAAAGAAGCGACACAAGAAGAAGATATTGAAGCCACCCTCGCCCTCTCCCTGAATCATCTCAAATCTCGCATACACGCCACACAACGAGAAGCATTCGACGTAAAATGGACACACCTGAAACAAAGGGGCAGCGTCACACTATGCCACTATGACGCTGTAACCGGTGACTCCAACCGCCACTACAAAGAGTATCAATCTCTGACTCGATCTCAACAGATTATATACATGAGACTGCGCCTAGGGTACAGGTACCTATGGGAGTACATTGGCAACCCTGAGCCTGGCCGCACTGTTTGTAAACTTTGTGGCCAACCCGACTCTCACACCCTCCGTCACTACATCCTCACTTGCCCTATGACCTCCTCCTACAGGTCCCCAGCCGTTACCAACACCTCTTCCCTCCCTGACCAGATATCCCTCCTCCTAGTCACAGGCCTGGCACTTGACATTATTAGGGACCTGCCACGCTTTGCTATAAACAGATGAAATGTACCGGGAATTTCCCCCCCCCCCCACACACTCATCATTCTGTCACTTTATGTAACTTGCTGACAAAACCCATGACCCTTCAGGCTTCCACGCCCTTAATGCATGAGTCATAAAGGCAAGCATGAACTCTGCATGCTTCCCAGTTGGGCACTGTAAACGCTTCTGTGCTTCACCTTGCACAGGATGTAAGGGGGCGCCCAATAAACTAGCCCCCTCCGGAGCAATCTGTAAAAATTTGTAATCTGGCGTAAGTGCTGGCGTACCGATCGTAACGACCTTCTTATAAGACCTAATAATTTTTTGCCTGATTTACCTTCGTCTCGCAATGGCCCGAGAAATTCAGCTCATTGTCAACATACACACCTAGATCCTTCTCACACTGTTTTAAATAGTGCAGATTCTTCATCCCGTGGGGCACATGATACGCCTCCTCGCCGTTGGTACGCCCCAGGTGCATCATCTTACACTTCGTGACATTGAATCTCAGTAGCCATTTCTTCAACTATTCCTGGAGCTCAGAGATCCTTCTGCAGCTCTTCACAGTCGGCTTGGTTTCCTGATTTCCCGAAATAACTTGGCGTCATCGGCAAACATTTGTATGGAGGAGTGTACAACGTCAGGCATGTCATTTATGAAACAAACAAACAACAGCGGGCCCAATACACTGCTCTGTGGTACCCCGCTTGTGACTGGTACAGACGATGATTTTGTGCCATTAATCACCACACACTGCTTGCTGTCTTGTAGAAAGTCTTTTATCCACGCTAGGACATTTCCCGAATTCCGAACCCTTCCAGTTTGAATTTCGGCCTTTCGTGGGGTACACTGTCGAAAGCTTTGGCAAAATCTAGGTACATATTGTCGAGATTACCACCCCGTTCCAGAGTATAGCTGCCTACTACCTACTACCTAACAACCACTCTTAGGAAACAAAATTTCACCGTTTAACACAAGACTTCAAGCTTATTAGAAGAAAGGGACTGGTAACAACTGTAGCACCATCACATAATGGGAACACCACAGCCGATTACAATGCCAACACGTGGTAACAATACGTTATATCCACAATAATATTAAATTACGACATTCGCTCAAAGGTTATTGAGGATTTACAGTTTGTATACGAAGACTATTTCTCTGTTTCCTTAATTAAATTCACCTTAGAAAAGGACGCTTTGCATCAACAGTGGACGTCAGAAGTGACAACACTTCCATTGCTAATGTCCAAAACAATTATATTTTGCATCTCCCTCTTCATTTAAAACGCTAATAACAGGTTTATAAAATTGCTGACTCTTTTGGGGTGTAAATATACCGCCAGTCTTCACAACTTACTGTTTAGTTCGAATCGTTTCTTTATTTCCCTACACACTACTGCTGCTAGAAATATCTGAACCACATCTTCGTCAGTGTTCATGCTTATCTTATAATGCTCTAGCCTTTGGAAGGTGGCATGTAATTGCGATCCTGAATATATCTGATTGACTGGTACATATAGGGAATCATCGGTTGGATCAATACCATACATTTGGAGTTTGACACACTATGTAAATGGCAAAAGGATGCACTTGACATATGCTTTACGGATTAAATGCAAAGTTGGGGCTTTACTCTAAAAAATCAAGTTTATTGTGTTGAGTTGCGGCAATATGTAATTCAAAATTCAAGTAGCAGACCACAAGTCTCTTCTCAATTACCCTGATGTGGAAATACAGTTTGAGGGGGTTGCCACTGTTGGAGTATTCTTGCAACAGCTTCATGGAGTGACAATCACCTCGTGGCATAGGCATGAAATATTTATGGTTTGAGTTGACAAAATCCTGGAATTCCAAAACTCACATTTCCCTTTGGCACTATGGGAAAGGTAAATGTACACATTTCTCAACACATCTTCACGAGTACGTGGCCAGGACTTTGCTGCTTCACTGGCACAGAGATGCATGCTTTGTACAACACGTTTAAATATGGTAATGCCAAGCATTTGAACTTTCATTCTGCTAGTTACACAGTTATATTCGCCCGTAATGTTTAACGCCCCATCTGCAGCACATCCAATGAAGTTGTTCAATGGTATTGTAGTGGACGTCTCCCCTACAAACTGCGTAGCTGCATCCCACCTGCGACGCTTTCCTTAGCAACCAAACGAGCGGCGTCACCAGATGCCGACCGTATCCTAGCAACTGAGCCAAAGACAGGTTACTTCTCGGGTTTTCCCAACATGACTCATAGAGGACTCACGGCTGCTGGGTATATAAGCTCTGTCTCTCCATTGAGATTCATTCTCGCCTCACTTCTGCAACACGCAACACCTCCTCCTCTGCCGCTGCCTGGCGGCCCTCGCTTCTCCTCGCCTGCCTGGCGGTCCTCGCTCCCGCCAGCGAGCATGGTGACCCACCAGCTGTCCTTCTCTGAGCTTCCTCACCAACCAGCTCTTTCATTCTGGTCTCTCTCCATGAACAAGCAACACCTCCAGCAAGCTCCACGCTGTCAGCATTCATTCAACCAGGAGGCCAGCAACAGGCAACATCTTCTCTAATGAAGCTCCTGCACATCTACCTCCTTCAACACGCTACTCACCGAACGTCTCTACTGAGCAGCTCCTCACCACACGGCACCTCCAGCACCAGACTGTAAATCATATAACTTATATTATACAAGAAAACCACCTCAGAGTTTCCATCCATCCTGAGTGCTAGACAACATTATACCACGAACTCCTACAGTATATCATGTGTAGTGAGGCACTGAAACAGCATGTTATATATTTTCACCAGTCGAACCCTAATTACCTTCAAATACTCCAATCAAATCCAGCATCGCGATTTTGTCATTATCTCTCCAGATCAAAATACTTCACTATCATTGCACGTGATTTACTTACTGAGCAGTCGGTACTTTCGTCAATAATTCCAGATCAAAATGGTTCACTATCATTGCACGTGATTTACTTACTGAGCAGTTGGTACTTTCGTCAATAATTACACTAAATTTATTTGTAGTTTTCTAACCAAGTTTTGAGTTGCACATTCCCCTAAAGCTTGCACGACGACCTTGCATCTGGTCCGTTTCGTTGCCGTTTGAGCGGCTGTCTTGGAACCGGGAACATTCGCTTATTGAGGTCGTCAAGGTGGTCACATAAGCTAAAATAAATATTAAATTTATTTGGCTATACTTGCAACTGAAGATTGTGAGACACTAGCGTAGCTAGGGGGGGGGGGGTCCGCCCCGGGCGGCACTTTTGGGTCTGCTCATCACCCATATCTGCAGCTACTGGAGACGTTAATCCATCCCTTTGTATCGGCGGCAAGTTAATCCTTGTCGTGTCTGACCTAACACCTGACCCACATCATCACGGCCACGTCATGAGCTACACCCTTGCTATGCGCCCTCCCCCGCCACACACACAACCTGTAACCTGTTGAGGATTAAGGAAACATTTTCAAACAAGTACGCCAGTGAGCTCATGTGGTGTGGGTGTGTTAGGTCAGACACGACGAGGATTAACTTGCCGCCGACACAAAGGGAAGGATTAACGTCTCCAGTAGCTGCAAAACCATGCAGTTCTGCACAAGTCTCCATCGTGACAAGACGAGGGGAGGCTAGACGACTTTTAAGTTCTCTTGTGTTTTCGATCCAGTTATTTACTTCGTTGGAAGACATAATACTATAAGGTAAGAAATATTAAAGTATTGGTTATAAAATATTGATGTGACTTTTGCTGCGGTACTGAGATTAAATATTACGATTTTGTTTCACAGCATTGCGATTTTATACCAAGACACTATCCTCACTGGGGTACAGACAAAAGCCCCCACGATGATAAATATGAGTGTCAAATAGATCACGATCACGACGACATTGATAAAGAGGAGTTCCTCGTTGAGAGAAAAAGACTTCAGCATTTTGTTGCTGTTGCTGCTATAACTATTAAAGACAGAATACAGACGTGGAAAGAAGGCCCCCTTGAACTTTTGCAGTTTATTCAAAAGTATAACCTTGGGAACTCGGTTCCAAATATAGTAATAATGCTGAGGATTTTCCTCATAATTGCTGTTAGTGTTGCTACCTGTGAGAGGAGCTTTTCGAAACTAAAACTGATCAAGAATTACTTAAGATCTACTATGAGCACCTTGCGGTTGAGAAATCTTGCCATACTGTCTATAGAGCGACAATTGACAGATGAAATAGTTTTTGACAATGTCATTGAAGAATTTGCCAACAAAAAAACAAGAAAAGTTACTTTGTAGAAAGTTGTAGTTTTCATTTCAGAAATAAAGATGGTCCAAATTTTTTACACTTTTTTACTTTTTCCCTATCCTATATGTCGTTTTTGCTTTTTGTTTAACTGTTACTTATAAAGTTTAAGTATGTTTGGGGTGTATTTAAAGCATACTATATTTGAGTATGTGAAAGTACAGTAATATTATAATGGTACACAAACTATTTAATATATATATATATATATATATATATATATATATATATATATATATATATATATATATATATATATATATATATATATATATAATACAGGGTATGTATTTTTGTGGGGGCACGGGGGGGGGGGGCGGCAAACTCAAGGGCCGCCCCGGGCGGCACACACTCTAGCTACGCCACTGTTGTGAGATCACAAGCTGTTATATGATTAAGGTTTCTGCCACCCTTACTTGGGACAGATTAACACGACCACTTATTGAGCAGTGCCATTACATTTTGGGCTACAACACAAGAGGAAACAAACACTAAATCACCTGAATGGCATCATGTTCTGCCAAAACGCTGCAAATAGGACAGTTGCCTTCGCCGCGGCACTCAGTATGGCCCCGGCAGGGTGAAGACGTGTCAGGTTGATCAAAGGCACCGCCGCCAGGCTGACCACAATGAGCAAACGTGCCACCCGGAGCAGAGGTGCTAGCTTTGAGGAGTTCTGCCTTACCCGTATGCTGTCTTGAGGTGCGGTGGCGTTTCAACGATGATGTCTCGGCACTTAAATATTTATGGAATACCTGACTATATGCCTCGGTCAGAGTTCCTGGTACTCAAGCTAGTCAACAGCAAAACGTCCTTCGCTAACCAATCTTCTTGGAAACGGGGACGAAGAGGCATAACCTGGAGATGTCAGTTGTTGAGAATATGTTAGACGTTGACTCTCACAAGCATTAAATAATCTCCGTGCACCCATGTGGTATGCATAGGATTTCACCAAATATAGAAGTATTGCAGAGAACCTCTAGTTGAACATCAGTTCACTTGCATATACATGTAATCCACATAAAGATATTATTTATGTTGATTGAGTGTGTAATAACGACAGTAAATGCACCAATTACCAAGACAGGCAGATGACTACATGAATCAGAGCCTCTTAATTCACAAGCAACACCAAAGATGTTAGTGAACAGTAATCCTAAAAGAAGCTTGTACTATGAGATTCAATACACAGATAATCTAGTCGGAGTTAATTTGTTTCAGTTTAACATAACCGTGATCCAAGGTCGTAAATACAGGAGTGTATTAAGAAATATTAAGTAGATTTTCTTGAACGATACCAGTTTCCGTTTTTTGTATAAAACGGTACGAAACTGGTGCATGGAACACTTATCCAAAGGAAGTAAGTAAACTAATTTATCATAACAAATACAATTAGACCAAATGTGAGACGATACTCGCCGATGATATAAGGAGCCTTACATAGTGGTTGCCAGACGAAAACCTCAGAAGTACTAATCAGTGTACACGATGGTACCAGAATGACCATATCCGTTGACCTGTCAACCTCATCGCCTTTTCTACTGCATCAGCAACGAATTAATATGTTACTAACCTTACGTAAAATAAGGAAATCGTCGAATGATATCTGAATTTCATGTCCTCCTTTGGTATTGCATACTTGTACCCTTAAATTGGAAACATACATTGCAGCAGCACTGGTCGGGACGCTGTCATATGAGTGTGGACCACAGGCTGCGAGTATTCCTTTTCGTACAGGCAGAGCTGCCGCCTGCTACTGAGATTACGAAGGAAAGGAAAATTGATTCATTACCACCGGTTTTAAGGTAACAAATAACCAACTCGACGAAGTACACAGTAAGCTTGATTAAATTTACTTGTAACATCGTAAACAACCGGCAGTGAAATGCCACTTGTAACACTGTAAACAACCGGCAGTGAAATGCCACTTGTGACACCGTAAACAACCGGCAGTGAAATACCACTTGTGACACCGTAAGCAACCGGCAGTGAAATGCCACTTGTAACACCATAAGCAACCGGCAGTGACATGACACTTGTGACATTGTAAGCAACCGGCAGTGACCTGCTAAGCAATCGGCTGTCATCGGCTTGTAACACTGCAAGCAACCTGCAGTGATCACTTTTAACACCGTAAGCAACCTGTGGTGATCCACTTGTAACATCATAAGCAATCGGCAGTAACCTGCCACTTGTAACACCATAAGAAGCCAGCAGTGAAGTGCCACGTGTTACACCACGAGCAACCAACAGTGACCTGCTATCATCAAACATAAATACAAGCAGCGAGCTTTACCACCAAATACAGGCGGTGAGTAGTGGTTCACCGAACTAACTTTGAGACCTAACCGGAGCTGCAAATGAATATCAATAAAAGGACAAGAGGTTGTGGAAATGGATCCTGAGCAACGAAGGGGAAAGGTGAACAAGGATAAAGGTGACCGAGACCCAGAGGTAGAAGTTGTCCCTCCAGAGCTGAACAACCGCGACTTTACGGCAACAGAAGCTGAAGGGGGCCACCCTCTGCCTGAACCTGAATGCTCAGCACCTAACCAGAATCCCGGGTCCAACATGATGGCAGAAGTGCAACGAACTGTGACTGAAATGCTGAAGGCGTATTTCACAAAGGGGAAAGAAAGAGAAACAGCGTGACGTTTGGAGTTTGGGAATGGCAAATTTGAACAGTCAGAAGGTTCTCAGAACGATTCTATGGACACAAGTCCTGGATGAATACTGACTGCAGATGCTATTTGTGAAGTGGAAACAATAATAAATAGTCGAACCATCACACCTGCGTCGAGCGACATGAGAGACCTGGAAGCGTTTACACCAGCCCACATTCTCCACGGTGGCCCACATGTTGATCTGCCAATGGGAGGATGTCTTCTGAAAGACTTACATCAACGACGGTGGCGGCATGTGCAGTTCCTAGCAGACCGCTTCTGGAAACGCTAGGTGAGGAAGTACCTTCCACTACTCCGCAAAGGACAGAGGTACATAGAACCAACCTGTAATTTCCAGAAAGGCGACCTTGTCTTCGTCACCGGAGAAGATCTTCCTGGCAACAAACGGCCATTGGGCAGGGTCGACAACAGCCCCGGGAGCCAGTCTAGTGCGCCAGGTGCTTGTACGAACCGTATCTAGGGAGTTCCGAAGGCCAGTCACACGCCACACCGTAAATCTTCCGCGATTGCCCAACGCCGGAGGTGTTATCGCCGCTGGCTTCAGCTACAGTGTTGGCGTGTGATGCCATTAAATCTTTCGACTTGTGACCTCGCCAGATGTAGAAGTGTTTACAGACAAGTCCTGGTTCTGCGAGTGGACTGTCTTAGACTGGTGGCGGTGGCTGCCCGCCCCTCCATGAGACAGATCGCCCTCTCTAGTGATGCTGTGAAGACCTGCCTTCTCTTGTCCGAAAATTTGTGCTGGGACGATTTACGCAATACTGCTTTCTCTTGGAACACCATACTGATCTGCATTGACCCGCACTTGTAAGTAGAGCCTAAATGATGACATACCCCTCGGTACTGAAATATTGTTGACTAATTAAGCCTACTCGTTTCTGCCTAACCTGGAGTAATAAGACAATGCAGAATGAAGCGAAGCTAAGATTAATAGAGTTTTGAACTTTGTGTTATGTCAGTATGTTTAGTAAATTATAATTAAGATAAAATTGTGTGAGACTTACTAATTAAGTATCAGATGGATCACCTTGTAATATTATGAACGCCTTCTCCTCTGTAGGTTTTGACCACATCAATAAAAATTGAATGCGTCAAAAGACGGGTTTCAATCATTCCCTTCGACTTGCCCGTAACCTGAACGTCCTTAACTAAGGCGTTTACATGTACAGTACTTGTCAACAATGTGTAACATTCCATACATATCCAGTACTTTTCAACAGTTTGTAACAGTCCATACATATACAATACTTGTCAACAGTGTGTAACAGAGTCCATAGATATACAGTACTTGTCAACAGTGTGTAACAGTCCATACATATACAGTACGTACTTGTCAACAGTATGTAACAGTCCATACATATACAGTACTTGTCAACAGTGTGTAACAGTCCATACATGTACAGTACTTGTCAATATTATGTAACAGAGTCCATACGTATGTAGTACTTGTCAACAGTGTGTAACAGTCCATACATATACAGTACTTGTCAACAGTGTGTAACAGTCCATACATATACAGTACTTGTCAACAGTGTGTAATTGTCCATACATATACAGTACTTGTCAACAGTGTGTAACAGTCCATACATATACAGTACTTGTTAACAGTGTGTAACAGTCCATACATATACAGTACTTGTCAACAGTGTGTAACAGACCATACATATACAGTACTTGTTAACAGTGTGTAACAGTCCATACATATACGGTATTTGTCAGCAGTGTGTAACAGTACTTGTCAACAGTGTGTAACAGAGTCCATACATATACAGTACTTGTCAACATTGTGTAACAGTACTTGTCAACAGTGCATAACAGAGCCCATACATATACAGTACTTGTCAACAGTGTGTAACAGAGCCCATACATATACATTACTTGTGCACAGGGTGTAACAGTACTTGTCAACAGTGTGAAACAGAGCCCATACATTTAAAGTACATGTCAAAAGTGTGTAACAGTACTTGTCAACAGTGTGTAACAGTGCCCATACATATACAGTACTTGTCAACAGTGTAACAGAGTCCATACATATACAGTACTTGTCAACAGTGTATAACAGTCCATACATATACAGTACTTGTCAACAGTGTGTAACACTCCATACATATACAGAACTTGTCAACAGTGTGTAACATTCCATACATATACAGTGCTTGTCAATAGTATGTAACAGAGTCCATACATATACAGTACTTGTCAACAGTGTGTAACAGTCCAAATATATATACAGTACTTGTCAACAGTCTGTAACAGTCCATACATATACAGTATATGTCAGCAGTGTGTAACAGAGCCCATACATATACAGTACCTGTCAACAGTGTGTAACAGTTCATATATATATACAGTACTTGTCAACAGTGTGTAACAGTCCATATATATAGAGTACTTGTCAACAGTGTATAACAGAGCCCATACATGTACAGTACTTGTCAACAGTGTGAAATAGTCCATACATATACAGTACTTGTCAACAGTGTGTAACAGTCCAAATATATATACAGTACTTGTCAACAGTCTGTAACAGTCCATACATATACAGTGCATGTCAGCAGTGTGAAACAGTCCATACTTATACAGTACTTGTCAACAGTCTGTGACAATCCATACATATACAGTACTTGGCAACAGTGTGTAACGGTCCATACATATAGAGTACTTGTCAACAGTGTGCAAGATCATTCATATACAGTACTTGTCTACAGTGTGTAACAGAGCCCATACATATACAGTACTTGTCAACAGTGTGTAACAGTTCATATATATATATATATATACAGTACTTGTCAACAATGTGTAACAGTCCATATATATATATATACAGTACTTGTCAACAGTGTGTAACAGTCCATACATATTGTTAACGCAAGAGCTACATAATTATGATGACATATAAACAAATGTTATGTTAGGCTGTAACTCATGTCATGTTTATTGGGCGTGCGTGCCCATATGCAATGTAGAGTGTTGAGATGGTTGAAGATGAGAGGCCCAGAAGGAGGTTGGAGGGTGTGAAGGGAGTTTGTTTATGTATAATTATAATCACCTGACTCAGCCATAGCTGACCAGCCAAGGGTCCAGGCTATAGGGTGGGCATTTCAGTATAGCTACCCATATCTTAGAGTCAACACCTACCCTGGCTTCTCTCTAGACTTTCAACACGTAAGTTTAACTAGTACTTATTGTGTACACAGGTAGACTGTGTCATTGATTTTGTGTTAATATTAGACTAATTACATATCCATATATATTGGATTAAACATTTATGTAAGAGTGCCTATGTATGACTTATTTGAAATACTAATGAATTGTATTCAACAGGTTTGACCAACATATAATGTTCGTGTACGACGTGAGAAGTATTATTCACCATCTAACGGTCTGATTGGCGTTTATACATATACAGTACTTGTCAAGAGTGTGTAACAATCCATATATACACAGTACTTGTCAACAGTGTGTAACAGTACTTGTCAACAGTGTGTAACAGAGCCCATACATGTACAGTACTTGTCAACAGTGTGTAACAGTCCATATATATACAGTACTTGTCAACAGTGTGTAACAGTCCATACATATACAGTACTTGTCAACAGTGAGTAACAGAGCCCATACATGTACAGTACTTGTCAACAGTGTGTAACACAGTCCATACATATACAGTACTTGTCAACAGTGTGTAACAGTACTTGTCAACAGTTTGTAACAGAGCCCATACATATACAGTACTTGTAAACAGTGTGTAACAGTACTTGTCAACAGTGTGTAACAGAGCCCATACATATACAGTACTTATCAACAGTGTATAACAGAGCCCATACATTTACAGTATTTACAGTACTTCTCAGCAGTGTGTAACAGTACTTGCCAACAGTGTGCAACACTCCATACATATACAGTACTTGTCAACAGTGTATAACAGAGCCCATACATGTACAGTACTTGTCAACAGTGTGTAATAGTCCATACATATACAGTACTTGTCAACAGTGTGTAACATAGTCCATACATATACAGTACTTGTCAACAGTGAGTAACAGAGCCCATACATGTACAGTAATTGTTAACAGTGAGTAACAGCCCATACATATACAGTACTTGTCAACAGTGTGTAACAGTCCATACATGTATAGTACTTGTCAACAGTGTATAACAGGCCAGCGCCATGCCCACAGGTACGCCCACAGCGGTGTGTGGCAAGCAAATACATACATATACAGTACTTGTCAACAGTGTGTAACAGTCCGCTACATATGATGCTTGTCAGCAATTAATGTAACGGTCGCTATACAGTACTTGTCAACAGTGTGTAACAGTCCATATATACAGTAGCATCAGCGTATAACGGTAGCATCGTAGTGTGGAGCCCATACATATGCATTAATTGTCAACAGTGTGTAACAGAGTCCATACATATCCAGCACTTATCAAAAGTGTGTAACAGAGCCCATACACATATCGCCAGTGTAATATCCGCCATATGTAGTGCCCGCTGAACGGTGTGCTGGTGCCTCAACAGTGTGTAACGGTCATATGTACGTGCTGAAACAGTCCGCCCGTATTACAGCCCATTATATCTAACTAGAAGTGTGTACCAGAGCCCATACATATACAGTACTGATCAGTGTGCCATCTCTAACAGTGTAACATCTTGAAGAATTGTAGTGCCAATCAACAGTAGCCAACAACCTGATCGCCCACATATACAGTACTTTTCAACAGTGTGTAACAGATCCCATACATATACAGTACTTGTCAACAGTTTGTAACAGAGTCCATACATATACAATACTTGTCAACAGTGTGTAACAGTACTTGTTATCGCCGCTGGCTTTATCATTGTTGTCGTGGCGGCCTGTTTGGCGACTGGGTGTTTACTGAGATTTCCTATATCAGGCTCATTCTCTGCCGAACAAGATTAGAAGTGCAGGCAGTGTTCACGGCGGCGTGGCCACGTGGACTGTTTACCACCGGGACTGTCATCGCTACTGGCATAAGTGCTGGCATCGCCGGGAGTGTTTTCATCGCTGGCGTCAACACTAGTGTCAGTGCTGACGTTTTTGCTGCCTTACCCGAACAAAGATTAGGGGGTGGGCGGTGTTTACGGAGAAGAGATCATGACTCTGCTAATGCATGATTTAAAAGGCGGCGTGGCCACCTGGACTCTAGGAGACTGCCCCCTAAAGTGATGCTGTGAGGATCAACACTCTGCTAGCAGTGGTGAAGAACAACTCCCAATCCTGGCCGAGTTTTGTACTGGAACAATTTACACAGAACTATCTTCCCTTGGAACACCATACTGGTTCGCATTGACCCGCACTTGTAAGTACAGCTAAAGTGATGACATACCCCTCAGTACTGAAATATTGTGGACTAATTATGCCCACTCGTTCCTATCTTATCTGGAGCAATAAGACAACGCGAAATGAAGTGTAGCTAAGATTAATAGAGTTATGAACTTTGTATTATGTCATTATGCTCAATAATCAATTATAATTAAGATAAATTGTGTGAGACTAACTAATTATGTGTCAGATAGATCACAATGTAATACTAATGAACGCCTTGTTGTCTGCAGGTTTTGACCACATCAATAAATATTGAATGCGTCAAAAGACGGGTTTCAATAATTCCCTTCGACTTGCCCGTCACCTAAACGTCCTTAACTAAGGCGTTTACAGTACTTGTCAACAGTATGTAACAGTCCATATATATACAGTACTTGTCAATAGTGTGTAACACATCCCATATATATACAGTACTTGTCAGCAGTGTGTAACATAGTGCATACATATACAGTACTTGTCAACAGTGTGTGACAGAGCCCTTACTTGTACAGTACTTGTTAACAGTGTGTAACAGTCCATACATATACAGTACTTGTCAACAGTGTGTAACAGTCCATACATATACAGTACTTGTCAACAGTATGTAACAGTCCATACATTTACAATACTTGTCAACAGTGTGTAACAGTCCATACATATACAGTACTTGTCAACAGTGTGTAACAGTACATGTCAACAGTGTGTAACAGTCCATACATATACTGTACTTGTCAACAGTGTGTAATTGTCCATACATATATAGTACATGTCAACAGTGTGTAACAGTTCATTCATAAGAAGAAGAACATAAGAAAATAAGGAGCCTGCAATACGCCGGTTGGCCTGTTCATGGCAGCTCCTGTCGAGAGTTACTACCACTCTCTATCATCCATGAATATATCTAGCCTCCTTTTGAAACTTTCCAGAGTTCCTGCACTTACTACAAAGTTGCTAACCTTGTTCCACTCGTCCACCACCCTATTTGTGAACCAGTTTCTTCCTATCTTCCTCCTAAACCTAAACTTATCCAACTTGAATCCATTGCTCCGAGTCCTATCCTGCTCGGATATTATAAGAACTTTATCTATATCCCCTTTATTGATTCCTTTCACCCACTTAAATACTTCTATCATATCTCCCCGGACTCTTCGTCTTTCTAGGGAATGCAAGTTAAGTTTCTTTAACCAATCCTGATATGGAAGGTTTCTAAGTCCCGGAATCATTTTTGTCATTCTTCGCTGCACCGACTCTAGTGAATAAATATCCATTCTATAATAGGGGCACCAGAACTGAACCGCATAATCGAGGTGCGGCCTGACTAGCGCAAGATTCAGTTGCAATAAGACCTCTGCACTCTTGTTACTTACACTTCTAGATACAGTACTTGTCAACAGTATGTAACAGTCCATACATATACAATACTTGTCAACAGTGTGTAACATTTCATACATATACAGTACCTGTCAACAGTGTGTAACAGTCCATACATATACAGTACTTGTCAGCCGTATGTAACAGTCCATATATATACAGTACCTGTCAACAGTGTGTAACAGTCCATACATATACAGTACTTGTCAGCCGTATGTAACAGTCCATACATATACAGTACTTGTCAACAGTGTGTAACAGTCCATACATATACAGTACTTGTCAACAGTGTGTAACAGTCCATACATATACAGTACTTGTCAACAGTGTGTAACAGTCCATACATATACAGTACTTGTCAACAGCGTGTAACATTCCATACATACACAGTACATGTCATCAGTGTGTAACAATACATGTCAACAGTGTGTAACAGAGCCCATTCATATACAATACTTGTCAACAGTGTGTAACAAAGCCCATACATGTACAGTACTTGTCCACAGTGTGTAACAGTACTTGTCGTACTTGTCAACAGTGTGTAACAGAGCCCATACATTTAGAGTACTTGTCAACAATGTGTAACAGTACTTGTCAACAGTGTGTAACAGTCTATACATATACAGTACTTGTCAACAGTGTATAACAGAGCCCATACATATAGAGTACTTGTCAACAGTGGGTAACAGTCCATACATATATAGTACTTGTCAACAGAGTGTAACAGAGACAATACATATACAGTACTTGTCAACAGTGTGTAACGGAGCCCATAAATATACAGTACTTGTCAACAGTGTTTTAAGAGTCCATA
>NW_024748907.1:0-8229 GCF_018991925.1 Homarus americanus
TTCTTATAAGAGAGTGATTAATTCGAATATAATCATGCTATAGTTTGCACTAGACAAAACTTTTAGTAACCATTTAGTACATTATTTTGAGTACATGTACAGTACAGCTTTGCCCTTAGGACAGTGTAGCATGCCCAGAGAAACATCAGGCGCTAATTTTAAAATATGATGAGCCAGATTGACTCGCTCAAAATAGGAAAGATTCGCTTTAAATTAAAACATTGTCCTTAATTGTGGGTGTCGCTTTAAATCAATAATCTTAAATTGAATTGCTTTAAATCGACGTTCTACTGTACAATCACTTCTTTTTATGATTTTCAGGCAATTTCAAAGCCATATACAGGTACACCACCGATTATCCGGGAACTGAAGGTCCGGCACCTCGTTTAGTCCGGACAAAATTATCGGAGGTAACTGCATGGTTTATATAATGTGTTTACTGTTTTCAAATTAGACTACAAGATATGTATTTCTCCCATACGTATTCTGATCGTACGCCTGGTAACGGGTGTGAGTAAGGGGAGTGAGTGAGTCATGTGATTGCTAGGCGAGTGTCGTCTGCTCTTGTAACTCTCCTCCCTCCCTGCCATATTTCACTGGATTTACTGTTATTAATAGTGTTTACTGATATAGTAATACTTAACAGTGATTTATCATGGCACTGTAGCCAGGTAAAACTCATCACAGCAACCACCAGGCTACTGGGTCAAGCTGTGAGGTGTTTTTCAACTCATATTTTCAGGTAGATACGGTATACATAACTTTTGTCATTTATTTTTACTCATTTACATGCACACACCATCCTAAATACATATTGTGAAAAAATTAAAAGAAATAATTGTCTAAGGGCAAACCTGTATTGTACTCAATGTACAGTCAACCCTCACTTTACGCGGTTAATGTAACCCACAGGGTACCCCGGAAAGTGAGAAATGCGTAAAGTGAATAACATAACATATGGGATTAAATGAAATAGAGACCAGCTGACCCCCAACTCCACTTTTTCCAACACAATACCTATGTTCTAGTAAAAATAACATCTTAATTTTATGATGGTACATGCACACAATTAATACTTAAGAGAAATAGAGAAATACAGTCGCCAAGTTAATGTCCATTCAAATAATGGACTCAACTCCCTCCCCCTCTTCTCACACTACACTCGCTGGTTCTTCCCTCTCTGAGAAATTTTGTGGGGAACACTAGATTTTAAGGTATAGTAATAAATAATACCTCAAACTAAAGTTAGGATAATATAATTGACATTGCTGGATTCCTTGTAAGACCAGGAATATTTTGAATATAAATGTCATATATTTTGCACAAAAGACAACATATTTACTCAGAGTAAACATTATATCTAAAATTTGTATGTCTAATGCAAAATATATGATGTTTATATTCAAAATGATCATCAAATTGTAAGAATTCCAGCAATGTAAATTATATTCTGGCTGGGTAATTTGTATGAATTTTATGAGCTAAATAAAAAAATTATACTTCACCCGCGTAAAGGGGTACACCCACAGCGGAATGTGAGCATCCTGGGTTCTGGCAGGGCACCGCGTTAACGTGGAAACGTGGAGTGTGGGACCGCGTAAAGTGAGGGTTGACTGTACTAAGTTAATTACTAAAAATTTATGTCTAGCGCAAACTATGGGATGTTTGAACTCAAATTACTCACTATCTTACAAGAATTCCAGCAATATAAGTTATATTCTGCCAAGTCAATTTAGTGACATTTTATAAGCGAAAAACTTAAACTCCCTCTATTTGACTGATAACTATGCACTGGGTAACCTCCCCGCCTGGCTGTCAACACCTCACCTCTCCCCCTTCCTCACAGCCAGGGTGAAGGTAGTTTTAGGCTTAAATTTTTATCTTATAAAATGTCACTGACAAGACTTAACAGAATATAACTTCCATTGCTGGAATCCTTGCAAGATAGTGATTAATTTGAGTATACAGATGCTCCTCTACTTACGAACGCGTTACGTTCCTGAAGCTTGTTTGTAAGTCCAATTGTTTGTAAGTCCAACTTTACTTTTGTAGATACCAAACATATTGTAAAAAATTAAAAGACTATGGATATTAAGTACAACTATACCCTTTAATACAGCCTTAAAACCTGGCTTACTCTTCTCCTCTTAGATATTGTTTGTTCTATCTGGAATTTTCTTCAAAATAATCCAGTCTCATCCACATTAAACACCTGTTCTGGCAGGTAACCCCCTTCAGTGATGATGTTTGTATCTCTGAAAGTTTGTAAGTTGAACGTTCTTAAGTGGAGGAGCACCTGTATACATCACATATTTTGCACGAGATAAAAATTTTAGTCCTTTAGTGTACAGTAGTACATTTAAGTACTGTAAGGCCTCGCTTAACGTCGTCCCGCTTAACTTTATTTTGGTACTATGTAACTGAACTTTCGAGACCAAAAATTCGTTTAACATCCCCTGTGATCCGATACTACGTCGTTTTGCGTCGTCACAGTCTACTTTCTACGGCCCATCTTCCGCTCTTGTCTGGCCGCACTACGCTCTCTCGGCTCTGCGCGCTGCCTTCACTCACGGAACGTCACAGCGTCCCCAAGCGACGCCAAGCCAGTCTCTGTTACGACTTCAAATCATTCGTGTGCTTAAGTGCTTTTGCTCTAAAACTGTACTCTAACAATTCGAAATGGCTTCCAAGCGCACATCAAGTGCTACTGATGCTAGTGTAGTGAAGAGGCTACAAAAATGGATGTATTAACCCGATTTGAAAAAGGGGAACGTGCTGTGGACATAGCCGCTGTGCTTGGTCTAACCCCCACAACGATGCGTACTATCCGAACCAACGCTAACAAGATTAAGGTTAGTGCTGGAAGTGGTACTTCTCCGAGTGCTACTAAGACGGCTTGTACTAGAAGCACTGTGATAGAGAAGGTGGAAAAGTTGCTGGCAGTGTGGATGGAGGACCAGAATCAACGCAATGCTCCTGTGAGCTTTAAGGTTATCCAGCATAAGGCCAGATCCTTGTTTGACGACATGAAGGAAACAGAGGGTGAAGGATCGAAGGAAGAGACCTTTACGGCCAGCTGGTAAAATTTGATGCCAATACTTGAAGTGAATTAGCATTATTTTAAATAACCAACCATAAATAAATGGAAAAAAGATCAAAGGTGAGAAACATTATATTGTATGTATGTTGTGTTGTCAAAGGAAAAGAAACAATTGAAACTGCAATTGTGTGTAAATGAGGCAAAAAGATAAATCAGCAACCTAAGACTTGGTCACAATTTTTGTGATGCCATATGGCAGCAGGGTCTACCATTAGACAATACTGTACATTATGCTTCCAATATCTTCCCAGGCAGTAGAATCTCCCTGTTTGGTAGCTGCCTAAAACTTTTAGTAATATTACTTTGATACAACATGATAAATTAGACAAACAATGAAAATAAACAAACAAAAGTTATTTACCAAGACCTCTCTGAGAACAGAGGGATGGAGGGGGAAGGAAGGAGGTTGAGATAAGACGGCTATTTATAGCCTGTCTTTGTGTAGGAAGTCGACCACACTAGAAATAATTAATTTTATTATGGTAGTGTTGTGAGGATGTGTGAGTGGTGTGGGAGGTTGTGGTAGTGTTGTAAGGATGTGTATTGGTGTGGGGGTTGTGGTAGTGTTGTGAGGATGTGTAGGTGGTTGTGGTAGTGTTGTGAGGATGTGTGAGTGGTGTGGGGGGTTGTGGTAGTGTTGTGAGGATGTGTAATTGGTGTGGGGGGTTGTGGTAGTGTTGTGAGGGTGTGTAATTGGTGTGGGGGGTTGTGGTAGTGTTGTGAGTGATGTAGGTGTGTAATTGTGTGTGGGGGTCAGGTAGTGTTGTTGATGTGTGTGGTGGTGTGGGGGTTAGTAAAGCAGAGGATGCAAGTGGTGTGGGGGTTGTGGTAGTGTTGTGAGGATGTGTGTGTGGGGGGTTGTGGTAGTGTTGTGAGGATGTGTAATTGGTGTGGGGGGTTGTGGTAGTGTTGTGAGGATGTGTAATTGGTGTGGGGGGTTGTGGTAGTGTTGTGAGGATGTTGTATGAGTAGTGTGGGGGCTTTGTGGTACAATTGTGAGGATGTGTGAGTGGTGTGGGGTGGTTGTGGTAGTGTTGTGAGGATGCTGTAAGAGTAGTGTGGGGGTTTTGTGGTACAGTTGTGAGGATGTGTGAGTGGTGTGGGGGGGTTGTGGGAGTGAGTCATAACCACACACCACCCTCAACACACTACCTCTTTCCTGCATCACCATCCAACACTACCAACGTGCAACACACCTGGTCACCTCTACATTATTAACACCTATACTGGAGTTGATTGGGATCAGGTGCTGTGTACATCGATGTATTTCTGCCCCTGACACTGAATACGTCATCAACCTCTAGGGTCCAGGATAATATTAAGCCCTGGCACGGTGACTCCTCTCTCTTAAAGTGCATTAAGGTGATTGAATTTGGCGTCATCTAATCCCTAACTTCATAATGGAGTTGTCAAGGCTTCACTGTAATTACAATCTCCAGTGTTTTAGTTTCGTTTATTCAACTGGTATTATATCTACAAGAGTTATTTAACCAGACGTGGACATTTCTTTTTGTAAAGTCATATGTAGTATGAAATACAATATTTCAGTATACGAGTGTCATGTTGAGATGGGAGTGGTGACATTAGTGGGGCAGCTAAATGCAATTTTTCAAGAGAATCATGAAAATGGTGGTACAAGCACCAAATTTGGCATGGTAATTCTCTAATGGTTACTAGTCAAGTCTGCCTGATTGGCCATTTAAAAATCCAAGATGGCGACCATTTTTCAAGATGACCGCCATATTGACCTTCAAAAGTTGATTTTTCTTATAGAAATTGATGTAGTTGGTCAATCTGGGTGATCTTGGTGTCGATATGTATGTTTTCAAGCATGCTCAGTTGATTTTTTATAGTTTTAAGTCCATTGTAACATTTTTATCCACATAAAATAACACTTTTAGTAAAAAATATAACAAAAAAGAACTTACTAAAAAAAAGTACGGTAAACAGTGGGAACACAGTCCCACCACCGAGACGAGGTAACACTCCCGCCACCGATCGTCTCGTGTGAAGCAAGCATATAAATTAAAGAAAATACTTGCAGTGTGTTTAATATGTTACAGTATATTATAAATAAATAAATAAACAAATAAATCGGTAAATCCATTTCAAGTAAATGGAAAAATTTTACTCGATACCGACATTAGTTCCAGTTACCGGTAAATAGCAGACGCTTCAGTGACGTCACTAGTGTTTACACTACACCAGCGGGTAACATTTGATGACATTACTTGAAGTGAATTGGCCTTATTTTAAAAAATCAAGGATGGTTGGTAAAGGACTACTGAGTCCGTGGTTAAGTGTCACATTTGGGGTACTGGTCTTATACAGCAAATAGAGCTCAAAAGCTACTTTTTAAATGGAAATTTGGGGGGGGCGTCTTATGCACCCCGCCGCCTTATAGGCCGTGATATACGGTATCATAAATTAACGATTTCTTGGTCAAAAAATCAGGGTCGACCTATAAACGAGGGAGGGTTATAGATGAGTATATATGGTAATTGGTTCCAGCTCACAGAAAAGTAAAGCCAAAAATGCATAAAGTCAGAAACACTCTTAAAATTCCCCTAAATCGCCCTTAAATCACTATATATATATATATATATATATATATATATATATATATATATATATATATATATATATATATATATATATATATATATATATATATATATATATATATATATATATATATACACACACACATACAGGTTGTACCTCTCTAGTCCGGCAACCTCGGGAGCTGACCGGTGCCGGACCATGGAAATTGCCGGACCATGGAAATTCACCCTTTTCCTGGATAGATAGTGACTTGTGCTTATGCCTGGAAGCACTAGCACCACTTTCTCTGCATCATGGTCTCTTTGAAGACATATTGAAGGGTTAAATGTCGTATAGTAGCTTCTCAAATTTCGCGAGTTTTTAATTCTTAACGTATTTTATTGGAACACACAAAAAAATAAATAAATAAAAATTTTGACGGCGGAAACTTGAATTTCGACGGGTTTGAACGGCCCGCCAACGTGCAGACGACGTGCATAATCGTGTAAACAGCGTCATTTCTCTTATGTACAGAAGATTCATTATTGTTTATTACTGAATGTCTTTTTTATTGAATTAATGTTTATGTGTGCAAAATGAGCAATACAATTCATTAATAATACGTAGAATATTAAAACACGAGGAAATGACAGAGCATTGTTTTCGTTGATTACAAAACCAGTGACTGACTGGTTCTACATATAAAACTGAAGAAAATAAGACCTTGGTTGTAGCTGTAGTAAAATTAATATGGTTGTTTTAAGTAATGTTATTTAATGTTAATAAATGGAACAATAGAAGTAGCTAACGATAATGGTAAAGAAAAAAGAGAGATCGCGTATGTAAGTGCGCATGCACACATGTGAAAACATATCGTCATTACTTTACATAAGAATATGAAAGCAACACTTATTTACTGTTCATATATATTTTAATTAATGTTTCTGAATTTGTTTTTATTGAATTAATGTGTGTGTGTGTGCAAAATTAACAATACAGTATAACCCCGCCTAACGCGGTTTCACTTAACACGTTTTATCATATACGCGGTGCCTCGCCAGAGCTGAACTTTCACTTAACACGGATTATTTCCACATATACGCAGTGAGTGTCCGGCTCGAGACGCTATTTTTAGATTTGCCCCACCCACCACCCTGCCTGACTGCCTGTTTTAGCTCATAAAATTCATACAAATTACCCGGCCAGAATATAATTTACATTGCTGGAATTCTTATAATTTGGTGATCATTTTGAATATAAACATCATAAATTTTGCATTAGACATACAAATTTTAGATAAAATGTTTACTCTTGAGTAAATATGTTATCTTTTGTGCAAAATATATGACATTTATATTCAAAATATTCCTGGTCTTACAAGGAATCCAGCAATGTCAATTATATTACCCTAACTTTAGTTTGAGGTATTATTTATTACAAAAAAGTTAAGTATTCTGGTTTTCCCACACATCTCCTTGGGACGGTTGGTGGGGGGTGGGGGGATGGAGGGACCGACCGACCATCTGTTATCCTGTGAAGAATATTTTTTTTTTTTTATTAACTGAAGATATTTGTTTTAGCTCATAAAATTCATACAAATTACCCGGTCAGAATATAATTTACATTGCTGGAATTCTTATAATTTGATGATCATTTTGAATATAAACATCATATATTTTGCATTAGACATACAAATTTTAGATAAAATGTTTAATCTGAGTAAGAATGTTATCTTTTGTGCAAAATATATGACATTTATATTCAAAATATTCCTGGTCTTACAAGGAATCCAGCAATGTCAATTGTATTATCCTAACTTTAATCTGAGGTATTATTTAATACAAAATGTTAAAATTTATTTTTTTCACCCCACATCTCTTGAAGGGACGATTGGTGGGGGTGGGGGGGAGGGTTGGGACTGACCGCGCGGTTGGAAGAGGGGGGGAGGCAAGGTGGGGTACTTTGATTGACAGATAGTGTCCTGAAGTTTTTATTTTATTTTTTTATTAACTGAAGATATTTGTTTTAGCTCATAAAATTCATACAAATTACCCAGTCAGAATATAATTTACATTGCTGGAATTCTTATAATTTGGTGATCATTTTGAATATAAACATCATATATTTTGCATTACACATACAAATTTTAGATAAAAATTTTTCTCTGAGTAACTATGTTATCTTTTGTGCAAAATATATGACATTTATATTCAAAATATTCCTGGTCTTACAAGGAATCCAGCAATGTCAATTGTATTATCCTAACTTTAGTTTGAGGTATTATTTATTAAAATTTAGTGGTTTTCCCCCAAAAATTTCTCAGAGGGAAGAGCCAGCAGTGTAGTGTGAAAAGAGGTGGAGGGAGTTGAGTCCATTATTTGAATGGACATTAACTTGGCGACTGTATTTCTCTATTTCTCTTAAGTATTAATTGTGTGCATGTACCATCATAAAATTAAGATGTTATTTTTACTACAACATAGTTATGTGTCGTCAAAAAGTGGAGTTTGGGGGTCGGGCCAGTTTCTATTGGAATTAATCCCATATGTTCTGTTGTTCACTTAACGTGGTTTTCACTTAACAGG
>NW_024748908.1:0-54594 GCF_018991925.1 Homarus americanus
AGGTGTAGAAGCTGTCGCCAACACACGAACCACACCCTGAGTTAACGAGCTGCATGACCCAGTGTTTAAGGTGTAGAAGCTGTCGCCAACACAACAACCACACCCTAAGTTAACGAGCTGTCAAGGAACAGTCCGAGAAGACCGGACATCTCGCCAACTGCACTGGCTAGCCATTACCCAGAACACGATCCACAAATCAACATCCAGGTCCCCATTACTGCAAATGGCGTACAGAAACTTGCCCATAGTTTCACCCTGCCGGGGATCGAACCAGGTCCGCTCGCTTGCGAGGCGAGCATGCTGACCATTACACCACAGGTCGCCAGACGATTAAAGAAATGCACACACACACACACACACACACACACACACACACACACATCTACACACACACACACACACACACACACACACACACACACACACATCCACACACACACACACACACACACACACACACACACACACATCACACACACACACACACACACACACACACACACACACACACACACACACACACAGTCATGCTGTGTCCTTGCGAGTTAATCTTCCTTATCTCAGTGTAGTGACGTGGACAGAGGGCGGGGCTGGCGAGGGCTGGTGAGGCTGGCGAGGGCTGGTGGGGCCAGGAGGGGCTAGTGGGGCTGGTGAGGGCTAGTGGGCTGGTGGAGGCTGGTGGGGGCTGGCGAGGGCTGGTGGGGGCTGTGAGGCTAGTGGGCTGGTGAGGGCTGGTGGGGGCTGGCGAGGGCTGGTGGGGGCTGATGGGGCACAGTTCACAGAGGGCGGGGCTGGTAGGAGCTATGTCGCAATGTATGACACATTAGCCGTGGCGACTCGCGGTCTGCCTGGGTCTGTGTACGTCAGCTGAGGTGAAGGTTGACACGTGTACGTTTATAGTGAGTGTGGTGTGTGTGTGTGTGTGTGTGTGTGTGTGTGTGTGTGTGTGTGTGTGTGTGTGTGTGTGTGTGTGTGTGTGTGTGTGTGTGTGTGTAATAATAATAATAATAATAATAATAATTAACGGTTTATTGAAAAAGCTTGGCAGCCAGAAGGCTGAAAATATACAGTTACATATTTGGGGAATGGGTTACGAATTACAAATAATATACAAGTAACATGAGTGACACAAATAAGACATATAATAACTAGATGGGGAAAAGCTCAAACTACAGTTCATTTCAACATAGTGACAGTGTAGGAGCAGTGTTTACTGGGGTGAATACACTGATTTATTACAAGTTATTGATAATTTTACAATGGTTGGGACTGGGCTGTTCTTATAGCGATCAGTTCGTGCACGTATGGGCTGGATGCGGTTGTGGTGTCGAACAGCAATTCTCGGACAAGGATCTCAGGTGGTAGTAGGAGCCGGTGTCGGGGTGGTGTAGAAGCTTCTTACCAAATTTGCAGATGAGGTCGTGGTGATGGTCAGTGAGAGTCGGAAGGGTCAGTGTGTTGAGCGCTTCTTGATATGTGGGTAGGAAGGGAGAGAATAATCTTGCATGCCCTGCTTTCTAGGTGTTTACGTTGTGTGGCATTTAGGAGGAAGACCAGGTAGGGGAGGCATAGGTGAGCTTGGGAAGTATGAATGTTGAGTAAACACTGAGGAGCTCTGTGCAGGAACTCCGAGGGACTTGAGTCGGCGGAGGAGGTGGAGACGGAAACTGGAGGACTTGACAACTGTACTGACGTGTGGTTTCCAATTTAGTTTGTTGTCTATGGTGACGCCGAGGAGCTTCGTGGAATCTACAACCTGGGTGTGTTCGGACCTAGAGTAATGGAAGGAGGTGGGACAATGTCGGAGGAGAGGTTGATGTGCATAACCATGGTCTTGGTATGGTTGATGGTGACATGGTTGTTAGTGGCCCAGTTTGGAGACTGTTCAATAAATCCTGAAGGGCGGTATAGTTGGGAGCAGAATTGTTGACGCTGTGTGTGTGTGTGTGTGTGTGTGTGTGTGTGTGACCAGAAACTGATTTAGGGACCACACACACAAATAAACCACACGACCAGATAGTGAAAACATTACCATCATCAGGACCCCTCTATAGTGCCCCAGGACCCCTCTATAGTGCCCCCAGGACCCTTCTATAGTGCCCCCAGGACCCTCTATAGTGCCCCCAGGACCCCCTATAGTGCTCCCAGGACCCCTCATAGTGCCCCCAGGACCCTCTATAGTGCCCCCCAGGACCCTTCTATAGTGCCCCCAGGACCCTCTGGTGCCCCAGGACCCTTCATATAGGACCCCTCTTGTGCCCCAGGACCCTCTATGAGTGCCCCAGGACCCTCTATAGTGCCCCCAGGACCCTCTATAGTGCCCCAGGACCTCTATATGGTGCCCCAGGACCCCTCTATAGTGCCCCCCAGGACCCCTCTATAGTGCCCCCAGGACCCCTCTATAGTGCCCCCAGGACCCCTCTATAGTGCTCCCAGGACCCCTCTATAGTGCCCCCCAGGACCCCTCTATAGTGCCCCAGGACCCTCTATAGTGCCCCCAGGACCCTTCTATAGTGCCCCAGGACCCCTCGAGGCGACACACCCTCTGAACCCCATAACTCCAGGCGAGGGAAATCGATTGCCATTTCCTTCGTCTTCTGTCACTAGCGCCGACACCCATGGCGAGGGAGGGAGGGTGATGGGGAGGGAGGGGTGATGGGGAGGGAGGGGTGATGGGGAGGAAGAGGTGATGGGGAGGGAAGTGGGAGGGGATGGGAGGAAGGGTGAAGGGGAGGAAGGGAGGAAGAGGTGATGGGGAGGGAAGAGGTGATGGGGAGGAAGGGATGGGGAGGGAGGTGATGGGGAGGGATGAGGAAGGGGGGGAGGGAGGAGGGGGGAGGAGTGATGGGGAGGAGAAGGGGTGATGGGGGAGGAGGAGGGTGATGGGGAGGAAGGGTGCTGGGGAGGAAGGGTAATGGGAGGAAGGGGTAATGGGGGAGGAAGGGGTGAAGGGAGGAAGGGGGTGAAGGGAGGGAAGAGGTGATGGGGAGGGAAGAGGTGATGGGGAGGAAGGGGTGATGGGGAGGGAAGGGGTGATGGGGAGGGAGGAGTGATGGGGAGGAGGAAGAGGGGTGATGGGGAGGGAGGGTGATGGGGAGGAAGGGGTGCTGGGGAGGGAGGGTGATGGGGAGGGAAGGGGTGATAGGGGAGGAAGGGGGTGAAGGGGAGGGAAGAGGTGATGGGGAGGGAAGGGGTGATGGGGAGGGAGGGTGATGGGGAGGGAAGAGGGGTGATGGGGAGGAAGGGGTGAAGGGGAGGAGAGGTGATGGGAGGGAAGGGGTGATGGGAGGGAGGGTGATGGGGAGGGAAGGGGTGCTGGGGGAGGGAGGGTGATGGGGAGGGAAGGGGTGATGGGGGAGGAAGGGGGTGAAGGAGGAAGAGGTGATGGGGAGGGAGGGAAGGGGTGATGGGGAGGGAGGGTGATGGGGAGGGAAGGGGAAGGTGAGGAGGGAAGGGGTGATGGGGAGGGAAGGGGTGATGGGAGGAAGGGGTGATGGGGAGGGAAGGGGTGAGAAGGGAGGAGGGAAGGGGTGATGGGGAGGGGAAGGGTGATGGGGAGGTAGGGGTGATGGGGAGGAGGGTGATGGGAGGGAAGGGGGTGATGGGGAGGGAAGGGTGAAGGGGAGGGAAGAGGTGATGGGGAGGGAAGGGGTGATGGGGAGGGAGGGGGTGATGGGGAGGAAGGGGTAATGGGGAGGGAAGGGGTGATGGGGAGGAAGGTGATGGGAGGGAAGGGGTGAAGGGAGGAAGGGGTGAACGGGAGGGAAGAGGTGATGGGGAGGAAGAGGTGATGGGAGGAAGGGGTGATGGGAGGAAGGGGTGATGGGGGAGGGAGGGGTGATGGGGGAGGAAGGGGTGAAGGGAGGAAGGGGGTGATGGGGAGGGAAGGGGTGATGGGGAGGAAGGGGTGATGGGGAGGAAGGGGTGATGGGAGGGAGGGGTGATGGGGAGGGAAGGGGTGATGGGGAGGGAAGGGGTGATGGGGAGGGAGGGTGAAAGGGGAGGGAAGGGGTGATGGGGAGGGAAGGGGTGATGGGTAGGCTGAGAGAGAGAGGAGAATTGAGGGAATGATTAATGAAGGAAGGAGGAGGAAAGTATGATGACTCAACTACGACTTAAGTCATCATACTCAGGGGTTAAGTCATCATACTCAAGGGGTTAAGTCATCATACTCAGGGGTTAAGTCATCATACTCCAAGGGTTAAGTCATCATACTCAAGGGGTTAAGTCATCATAATCCAGGGGTTAACTCATCATACTCAAGGGGTTACGTCATCATAATCAGGGGTTAAGTCATCATACTCCAGGGGTTAAGTCATCATAATCCAGGGGTTAACTCATCATACTCAAGGGGTTAAGTCATCATAATCCAGGGGTTAAGTCATCATACTCCAGGGGTTAAGTCATCATACTCAAGGGGTTAACTCATCATACTCAGGGGTTAAGTCATCATAATCAGGGGTTAAGTCATCATACTCCAGGGGTTAAGTCATCATACTCCAGGGGTTAGTCATCATACTCAGGGTTAAGTCATACTCAGGGGTTAAGTCACCCAGTCACTCCCTCTTCTGGTCTGACACAACCTGGTGGCCCCCTGTGTGCCCCTCTTGCTCACGGCCTACTCAACCCGGCCATGGACCACAATGAACGCTTACCTGGCCTCGGGTTACTTCCCAACTAAATTCAAAGAGGCCATTATTACCCCAACACCAAAACAAGGAAAAAACGCCGTCCCACTAAACTACAGACCGATCTCCTCCTCGAAGTACCTGGAAAAATCCTAGAAAAATCATCAATAACCGTCTGAGAAATTATCAGGAAACAACAAAAGAGTCAACTGCAGACAATTCGGGTTCAGGGAAAGGGAGGTCCACCACAACAGCGATAGCCCTGTGTAAGAAAACACAGCCAGAGCTGCGGCGGAGTGGTGGACAATGTAATCTAACTCTCGGGATGTAGCGAAGGCATTTGACAAAGTCTGGCACGACGGTCTAAAATATAAGATCCTCCAACTCGGACTTCCAACCAACATTGAAAAGCTGCTTTGCAATTTTCTTGGCGGCAGAAATGCCAGACTGAGGGTAGGACAACACACAGGAGAGACCTTCCCACTCATGAGGCGAGGTCCCTCAAGGGGCGTCCTCTCCCCCACCCTATATATTATCTACACAAGTGACACCCCGCCTCCCACTAGAATAGGTAACGAAGATATTATGTATGCAGATGACATCACTCAAATAACAACACATCAAGGAAAATCACTGAGCGTTACAGGTCGAACAACACCAGGCGGAATTAGAAAGGGTAAATAATCGCGAAAAACAATGGAAAATCCAAACCAGTCTCCCGAAATTCACAGTGATACCCTTATGCAGAAAGAAAACCCATCCATTAGTAACCAATAATGCCCAGATAGAATACAAAAGCAGAGGCACCCTCCTGGGCCTGCATATATCCACGACAGGTTACTCCCATCATGTCCACAGCAGGAAGGAAAAAACAAGGGAGCTGAGAAAACTATACCGCTTTAAGCGCTTCCTGAGAAAATAAAACTCCGCCTGGTGACATCATTTATCACACCGATATTAACTTACCCAGGTACCTCTTCTTACTATGAGCACCACTCAAATATTAAAATTACAGGTGGTCCAAAATGAAGCCCTAGATTCGTCACAGGTGAAAGATGCCCTTCACCAGAACCACAGCCGAGATACATAGAGACCTGAGAATGAATCCCATGAACCAGCAGCTGCACACCCTGGCCAGCAGAATCTGGCAAAAGATAGAACGATCAGAGCAAGAGCTCCTTCAAAGACTCCCACTAGATAACGACAACAACCATACATGGTTCCCAAAAAGTTACCAAATCACAAAAGGTCCATTACCACCCCCGATCTATACAGCCAGGCAATAGACAACCTCCTTAGACCAGCATCCGCCAGTAGGGTCGGCGGAATATGAAATAAGGTCCTTAAAACTCCCATATATGGGACAGGGTAGGCTGTCTAGTGCCTGTACCGACAGACAATAACTAACCCATGACACAACCCGAACACGCTATTAGCTTAGCTAGGCGGTCAGCCCGCCCTCTCTTACCTCCTCCTAAATTTCTTCAATTTCAGAACTATAACTTCCATCCCCCACCTCTAATCTTCCTTCACCCCTCCTTTACCTACCTAAAAAAAAAAAAAACCCGCCTCCTGGCACCACTGCTGGCGTCCACACCGAGCCTGCCCCGTGCCCGGCTGCACCTGTCTACCCACCGCGCGCTCATGGTCCCGAGTACACCACACCCGGCTCCCCGTCCCCCACCGGCACCTGGGGCCCATCCACTCCCGTTCTCCACATCAATTGACCACCATGAGGACATGCTAGTGAACTACGTATCTACGCCAAGAAGGACGTCCCCTACCAACCTCTCGACGACCCCATTGAAGCCGACACTACCGACGTACACGCCATCACACTCACACTAAAAGGTATGTCCCTCAATATTGTCAAGGCCTACGGCTATGGCCTGGCACTTGACATTATTAGGGACCTGCCACGCTTTGCCATAAACAGATAAATTGTACCGGGAAATTTCCCCCCACACACTCATCATTCTTTCACTTTATGTAACTTGCTGACAAAACCTATGACCCTTCAGGCTTTTACGCCCTTAATGCATGAGTCATAAAGGCAAGCATGAACTCCGCATGCTTCCCAGATGGGCGCTGTAAACGCTTCTGCGCTTCACCTTGCACAGGATGTAAAGGGAGTGCCCAATAAACTAGCCCCCTCCACCTCCTCCACCACCCCCTCCTCCTCCTCCTCCGCTTCCTCCTCCTCTTCCTCTCCTCCTCCTCCTCTTCCTCCTCCTCCTCCTCCTCATAGTCCACCTCCTCCGCTTCCTAAATAGATTGATAGATAAACCGATATAAAGACAGACAGACAGACAGACAGACAGACAGACAGACAGACAGAAAGATAGACAGGGACAGACAGACAGACAGACAGACAGACAGATAGACAGAGACAGACGGACAGACAGAGACAGGCAGACAGACAGAGACAGGCAGACAGACAGAGACAGGCAGACAGATAGACAGACAGACACAAGCGGAAGGTATTAACGTGACGGTGGTCCTGAAGCCGTGATAGTTCTCCATCTGTGAGGGAGGGAGGGAGGGTGTCTTCAATCAGCTGTGAGGGAGGGAGGGAGGGAGGGAGGGAGGGTGTCCTCAATCGGCTGTGAGGGAGGAGGAGGGAGGGGAGAGGGAGGGTGTCTTCAATCAGCTGTGAGGGAGGGAGGGAGGGTGTCTTCAATCAGCTGTGAGGGAGGGAGGGAGGGAGGGAGGGAGGGTGTCCTCATTAAAGAGGATGACTTAGGTTGCCTCCAACTTTATTGCGCAGGAGTGAAGGGGTGGCTGCCTCCCTCCACACTACCCTCCTACTCTCCACACTACCCTCCCTCCTACCCTCCACACTACCCTCCCTCCTACCCTCCACACTACCCTCCACAATGCCCCCCTTTTTTAGGTAGGTAGGAGGTGAAGGTAGAGGTGGGGGAAGGAAGTTATAGTTCGGAAATTGAAGAAATTTAGGAGGAGGTAAGAGAGGGCGGGCTGACCGCCTAGCTAAGCTAATGGTGTGTTAGGGTTGTGTCATGGGTTGGTGTGTCTGTCAGCCTGAGCACTGGGCAACCTGTCCCTATATGGTGAACCCTCTTTCGTGCCCCGGTCACACCACCCTCCCCCACCATAACAACTTGCGAGGCTTCTACTGGGTACAACGGTTTAAAACGTCACCTGTATCCTTGCGTGGAGGGAGGGAGGGAGAGAGGGAGGGAGGGAGGGAGGGAGAGATTCTAGAAGGAGCTAGAAGGGAGGGAGTGTAGGAAAGAGGAAGGAAGGAGTGTGGAGGGGTGAGGAGGGAGGGGTGAGGAGGGAGGGGAGAGGAGATAGAGGAGAGGAGGGAGGGGTGTGGAGGGAGGGCCCCAGATGTACCCGTGACCCCTGACAGGTAAGATGCTATTCCGAGCTAAAAGGTCATAAATATCAGAAGGAGTGCCACCACACACACACAAATTCTCGCCAGAAGTTACTATTTCATTTAGGAAAGGAATGGAAACAGTGTTGAATAGTGGTGAACACTGCTTAAGTCAGTGAGAACAACTCGGCAGTAACAGCTGAGTCTTACCCAAGCTAACCTTCACACAGTGAGGTCCCAGGTACCCAGTGATAACTGCCCCTGAGACTCAACAACACCAGCTATGTGTTAATCCGTCCACGATAGGGAGGCCTGGGACCACACCTCACTCACTTGAGTGAGTGAGGTCCTGTGACACCAGACCACGTGGTGTCCCCATGATGCTACGATACCACGTAGTGAATGAGTTGTTACAGCATCATGTGAGGTTCCTCAAAACACCATCCATGAGGGAATTACTACACCATGTGATGCCCCTCATAACAGCATCTGTGAGGGAATTACTGCACCACATCAGGCCCCTCATACACCATGTGTGAGGGAATTACTGACCTCACTAGAGGAAAGGTCACGGCAGGCTTAGCTCCCTAGCTCCCGGGGATAATTATCAGATATAGCCAGTGCTACTTGTGGACGGGGGTATGCACGTTTGTGGGCCGAGTTAGAGAGGGCCAAGGAAGAAATAGAGAAGGCCAAGGAGGAAATCTTGAATTTAAAGGAATAGATGGCGAGGATGAAGGAAGAGGCGAGACAAGGAAAGCCCGTGTCTGACGAAAACTCTGGCAAATGGAAGGTTGTGAGGAGAGGGACAACCAAACTGGTGGTGAAAAAACGCACCAAGGATACGTCAACAACGAGAACAACAACTAAGTGTACCAACTGGTTCAGTCCCTTGATAGACGAATTGGACGTTAGTACAGTCAGGGACAGGGCTGACAAGGAAGGTACGAAAACTTTAATTGTTGGTGACTCCCAGGTACGGTACTATTGACACTGTTCACCTGTTATTGACACTGTTCACCTGTTATTGACGCTGTTCACCTGTTATTGACGCTGTTCACCTGTTATTGACACTGTTCACCTGTTATTGACGCTGTTCACCTGTTATTGACGCTGTTCACCTGTTATTGACACTGTTCACCTGTTATTGACGCTGTTCACCTGTTATTGACGCTGTTCACCTGTTAGTGACGCGCTGTTCTGTTAATGACGCTGTTCACCTGTTATTGACGCTGTTCACCTGTTGACGTTGTTCACCTGTTATTGACGCTGTTCACCTGTTGTGATACTGTTCACCTGTTGTTGACGCTGTTCACCTGTTATTGATGCTGTTCACCTGTTATTGACACTGTTCACCTGTTATTGACGCTGTTCACCTGTTATTGACACGCTGTTCACCTGTTATTGACGCTTTGTTCATCTGTTATTGATGCTGTTCATCTGTTATTGATGCTGTTCATCTGTTATTGATGCTGTTCATCTGTTATTGACGCTGTTCACCTGTTATTGACGCTGTTCACCTGTTATTGACGCTGTTCACCTGTTATTGACGCTGTTCACCTGTTATTGACGCTGTTCACCTGTTATTGACGCTGTTCACCTGTTATTGACGCTGTTCACCTGTTATTGACGCTGTTCATCTGTTATTGACGCTGTTCACCTGTTATTGACGCTGTTCACCTGTTATTGACGCTGTTCACCTGTTATTGATGCTGTTCACCTGTTATTGACACTGTTCACCTGTTATTGACGCTGTTCACCTGTTATTGACACTGTTCACCTGTTATTGACGCTGTTCACCTGTTATTGACGCTGTTCACCTGTTGTGCTGTTCACCTGTTATTGACGCTGTTCACCTGTTTTGACGCTGTTCACCTGTTATTGACGCTGTTCACCTGTTTTGACGCTGTTCACCTGTTATTGACGCTGTTCACCTGTTTGACGCTGTTCACCTGTTATTGACGCTGTTCACCTGTTATTGACGTTGTTCACCTGTTTTGACGCTGTTCACCTGTTATTGACGCTGTTCACCTGTTATTGACGCTGTTCACCTGTTATTGACCTGTTCACCTGTTATTGACACTGTTCACCTGTTATTGACACTGTTCACCTGTTATTGACGCTGTTCACCTGTTATTGACGCTGTTCACCTGTTATTGACGCTGTTCACCTGTTATTGACGCTGTTCGTGTTCACCTGTTATTGACGATGTTCACCTGTACTGTTCACCTGTTATTGATACTGTTCACCTGTTATTGACGCTGTTCACCTGTTGACGCTGTTCACCTGTTTGATACTGTTCACCTGTTATTGACGCTGTTCACCTGTTTTGAAGCTGTATCCACACTTCATCTAGGAGCTGCGTCATCTCTTATGTCAGACGTAAACACTGTACAGGAAATACTGGTGGCCTCTAGTGTCATACTATTGTGCTACTAGGAGGTACTAGGAGGCACCAGGTAGCACACAATACTGGTGGCCTCTACTGTCATAGTGTCATACTATTGTGCTACTACAGGGAGGTACTAGAGGCACCAGGTAACACATATCACTGGTGGCTCTAGTGTCATACTATTGTGCTACTAGGAGGTACTAGAGGCACCAGGTAACACACAATACTGGTGGCCTCAGTGTCATACTATTGTGCTACTAGGGAGGCATGGGAGGCACCAGGCACACAATACTGGTGGCTCTTTACTGTCATACTATTGTAGCTACTAGGGAGGTACTAGGAGGCACCAGGTAACACACACAATACTGGTGGCTCTAGTGTCATACTATTGTGCTAATAGGAGGTACTAGGAGGCATCAGGTAACACACACTGGTGGCCCCTTGTGTGTCATACTATTGTGCTACTAGGGAGGCACTAGGAGGCATCATAGGCAACACACACACTGGTGGCCCCTAGGTTATACTATTGTGCTACTAGGAGGTACCAGGAGTGCATCAGGTACACACAATACTGAAGCTCTAGTAACATAATTATTAAAGTTACTATGAGGTACTAGAGGCACCAGGCAACACACAATACTGGTGGCCTCTACTGTCATACTATTGTGCTACTAGGAGGTACTAGAGTGCATCTGGAACACACAATACCGGTGGCCTCTACTGTCACATTTATTAAAGCATTACTAGGAGGTACTAGGAGGCATCAGGTATCACACAATGGTGGCCCCAGTGGGTCATACTATTGTGCTACTAGGAGGTACTAGGAGGCACCAGGCACACAATACTGGTGACCCCACTGTCATACTATTGTGCTACTAGGAGGCACCAGGCAAATTACTACTAATACTGGTGGCCCTACTCAATGCTACCTATTGTGCTGGGTCAGGAGGTACTAGGAGGCACCAGGCACATTGGCACTGGGCAGGCCTCTAGTGTCATACTATTGTGCTACTAGGAGGGGTACTAGGAGGCACCAGGTAACACACAATACTGCAGTGGCCCCTACTGTCATAATTATTGTGCTACTAGGGAGGCACTAGGAGGCACCAGGCTACAATACTGGTGGCCTCTACCACATACTTGCCCAGCATGAGTACTAGGAGGCACCAGGCAACACACAATACCGGTGGCCTCTAGTGTCATACTATTTGTGCTACTAGGAGGCACTAGGAGGCACCAGGTAACATTACTACTGGTAATTCTATGTCATACTATTTGTGCTAATTAGAGGCATTTGAGAGTCCAGGCACACAATACTGGTGGCCTCTAGTGTCATACTATTTGTGCTACTAGGAGGTACTAGGAGGCACTGGTGTGTAAACACACAGTTCGGGGTGGCCTCTAGTGTCATGTACTATTTGTGCAGCCAGGAGGTACTAGAGGCACCAGGTAACACACAATACTGGTGGCCTCTAGTACATACTATTGTGCTACTAGGAGGTACTAGGAGGCACCAGGTAACACACTGCCACTGGTGGCTCCTAGTGTCATAATTATTGTGCTACTCTCGGAGGTACTAGGAGGCACCAGGTAACACATCACTGGTGGCCTCAGTGTCATACTATTGTGCTACTATGAGGTACTAGGAGGCACCTGTGTAACACACAATACTGGTGGCCTCTAGTGCTCAAGGCACTATTGTGCTAATAGGAGGTAATACCTAGAGGCATTCAGGTAAACACACAATACTGGTGGCCCTTACTGTCATACTATTGTTACTAGGAGGTACCAGGAGGCACCAGGTAACACACAATACTGGTGGCCTCTAGTGTCATAACAATTACTGTTACTTGTGAGGTACCAGGAGGCACCAGGCAACAGCCACAAATACCTGGTGGCCCCTAATGGTCATACCTGAGCCATTTAGGAGGCACTTTGTGGAGGCACTCAGGTAACACACACAATACCGTGGCCTCACTGTCATACTATTGGGCTACTAGGAGGCACTAGGAGGCATCAGGTAACACACAATACTGGTGGCCTCAGTGTCATACTATTGTGCTACTAGGAGGTGCAGGGAGGCACCAGGTAATGCACAATACTGGTGGCCTCTAGGCACATACTATTGTGCTACTCTGGAGGTCTAGGAGGCACCAGGTAACACACAATACTGGTGGCCTCTTACTGTCATATCTTATTGTGTTACTCTGGAGGCTCAGGAGGCATCAGGTAACACAATACTGGTGGCCCCTAGTGTCATAATTATTGTGCTACTCGGAGGTACTAGGAGGCACCAGGTAACACACAATACTGGTGGCCTTACTGTCATACTATTGTGCTACTAGGAGGTACTAGGAGTGCCAGGTAACACACAATACTGGTGGCTCTAGTGTCATACTATTGTGCTACTAGGGAGGTACTAGGAGGCACTCAGGTAACACACAATACTGGTGGCCTGAAACAAGGCATCACAGCAGCCTGGAGGTACTAGGAGGCATCAGGTAACACACAATACTGGTGGCCTTCTAGTGTCATACTATTGTGCTACTAGGAGGTACTAGGAGGCACTCAGGTAACACACAATACTGGTGGCCTCTACTGTCATACTATTGTGCTACTAGGAGGTACTAGGGAGGCACCAGGTAACACACACATGAATACTGGTGGCCCCTAGTGTCATAATTATGTCAAAGCTACTAGGAGGCAACAGGAGGCACCAGGTAACACATTACACACTGGTGGCCTCTAGTGTCATACTATTGTGCTACTAGCACTAGGAAGCACTAGGAGGCACTAGGAGGCACACATGAACCCAACACCTGCTGAGACAGATTAAAGATACCAACACTCATGGTAGTGAATACTCTCCTTCCTTCTTTCTTTCTCTCTCTTTCTCCCTCCCTCCCTGGCTCCCTCCCCTCCCTCCTTCTCCCCTCCTCTGTGTGGATCACCCTCCCTCCCTCCCCTTCCCTCCTCCTCTGTGTGATCACCCCTCCTCCCTCCTTCCCCTCTCTCTGTGTGGATCACCCCTCCCCCCCCTCCCCCCCCTCCCCTGTGGATCACCCTCCCTCCCTCCCTCCTTCCCTCCCTCTGTGTGGATCACCCTCCCTCCCTCCCTTCCCCTCTCCTCTCTGTGTGGATCACCCTCCCTCCCTCCTTCCCTCCTCTGTGTGGATCACCCCTCCTCCCTCCTTCCCTCTCTGTGTGGATCCACCCTCCTCCCCTCCCTTCCCTCCCTATGTGGATCACCCTCCCTCCCCTCCCATCACCCTCCTCCTCCTTCCCTCCTCTGTGTGGATCACCCCTCCCTCCCTCCTCCTTCCCTCCCTCTTGTGGATCACCCTCCCTCCCTCCTCCTCCTCTCTGTGGATCACCCTCCCTCCTCCTCTCCCTCCTCTGTGGATCACCCCTCCCTCCCTCCTTCCCTCCTCTGTGTGGATCACCACCTCTCCCTCCTTCCCTCCCTCTGTGTGGATCACCCTCCCTCCTTCCCTCCCTCTGTGTGGGATCACCCTCCCTCCCTCCTTCTCTCCCTCTGTGTGGGAATCACCCTCCTCCCTCCTTCCCTCCTCTCTCTTGTGGATCACCCCTCCCCCCTCCTTCCTCCTCTCTGTGGATCACCCCTCCCTCCCTCCCCCTCTTCCCTCCTCTGTGTGGATCACCCTCCCTCCCTCCCTTCCCTCCTGTGTGGATCACCCCTCCTCCCCTCCTTCCCTCCTCCCTTGTGGATCACCCTCCTCCCTCCTTCCCTCTCTCTGTGGATCACCTCCCCCCCTCCTTCCCTCCCTCTGTGTGGATCACCCTCCCTCCTCCTTCCCTCCTCTCTGTGGATCACCCCTCCCTCCTCCTTCCCTCCTCTGTGGATCACCCCTCCTCCCTCCCTCCTTCCCTCCTCTCTGTGGATCACCCCTCCCTCCCTCCTTCCCTCCCCTCCTCTGTGTGGATCACCCCTCCCTCCCTCCCTCCCCTCTCTCTGTGTGATCCACCCCTCCCTTCCCTCCTCTGTGTGGATCACCCCTCCTTCCCTCTCTCTGTGGATCACCCCTCCTTCCCTCCTCCTGTGTGGAATCCCCTCCTTCCCTCCTCTGTGTGGATCACCCTCCCCTGGCTCCCTCCCCTCCCTCCCTTCACGGGTGTCTTCCCTTCCTGCATGAGTTGGTTAGTCCCCTCCTCCCTCACCCCCCCCCTCGCGTGGGTCAGGCCTACCTACACAAGCATCGACCATCAGACACTACCTCCCAGCTCACAGTAAACCCACCTTCCATTTACATCGTACATCATTTAACATCACACATTACATCATCATTCAACAATAAAACACAACACTTTCTCACCTTACCATTTCATTTAAAATTCCATCACATCCCTTCCATCTAAAATAAAAACAAAATTGGTCACAAAAAAATCGTCTACAACAAGGTCACATAACATACAGAACCAAACCATGGCACATCCCATGCCATGGCAACAAAAAACAATCACATGAAAAAAAAAACAAAAACACACAAAAAAAAGTGCATGTGAGAAACCACCTAACTGACACTAATGTTCCCACTAAAATAAAGATGGATTCTCAAACCTCGTAATAGGTTAGGTTAGGTTAGTGACCTTAAACACGGCCACAAGGTTAGGTTGGGTTAGTGACCTTAAACTACGACACAAAGGTTAGGTTGGTTAGTGACTCTTAAACCACGACACAAAGGTTAGGTTGGGTTAGTGACTTTTAAACTACGACACAAAGGTTAGTTAGGTTAGTGACTCTTAAACTGCGACACAAAGGTTAGGTTAGGTTAGTGACTCTTAGCTACGACACAAAGGTTAGGTTAGGTTAGTAACTCTTAAGCCACGACACAAGGGTTGGGTTAGTTAGTGACTCCAAACTACGACACAAAGGTTATGTTAGGTTAGTGACTCTTAAACCACGACACAAAAGGTTAGGTTGGGTTAGTGACTCTTAAACTACGACACAGGTTAGGTTAGGTTAGTGACTCTTAAACTACGACACAGGTTAGGTTAGGTTAGTGACTCTTAAACACGACACAAAGGTTAGGTTAGGTTAGTGACTCTAAGCTACGACACAAAGGTTAGAGTTAGGTAGTGACCTTAAAATACGACACAAAGGTTGGAGTTGGGTTAGTGACTCTTAAACTACGACACAAAAGGTTAGGTTAGGTTAGTGACTCTTAGCTACGACACAAAGGTTAGAGTTAGGTTAGTGACTCTTAGGTACGACACAAGGTAGATTTCTCAAAGGTTCTAAGATGTATTTCTTAATAATGATGGGTAATATAACTCCGTATAGCCTACTACTGCTACTGCTACTACTGCTACTGCTACTACTACTACTACTACGGTGTTCCTCCCCTAACCCGAGTCAGGTGGTTAGCTTCGTATTCTCTCAAACACAGAAACACGTTGTTGTGCCTCAAACGTGTCCTTTTAACACACCTGTCCACCTGCACACACACCTGATACACCTTACACCTGCCACACACCTGATACACCTGTTATACACCTGCCACACACCTGACCTGTTATACACCTGCCACACACCCGATACACCTACAACTAGCCTGTGAGCAAAGTTAAATAATGAGAAGAAGGGGAGAGAAGCGTGGCGTAGCGACAGCTAAACAAACCATAAGGATAGTTACTTTGGTACCTGCAGCAGATGCAGGAGGACACAGCAGGTACATGCTCGACATCCTGGCGGTGTGACCTGAAGGCGGAGCTGAAGAAAAGTTGGAGACGGCGAGATCAAGGTCTTTGCCCCGTCGAGGAAGATAAGCGGTGGCCTTGGATATAGTTTGGGCGGCTCGTTCAACGGTACCACAGATACCAAGTGGAAAACTTTAGGTATTGTTCCAGTTCACATTTTAAACAGTCTTTTGTTTTATATAGTCGTAGTTTCATCACTCTAGGGCACAGTGTTGTCCTGGGAGTGTCCTAGGGCACAGTGTTGTCCTGGGAGTGGTGGAGGTATGGGTGACCTGACCGGTGACGTCACGGGTAGGCATGGTTGGTGTCATCGTTGTATAAAAGTTTATAACTATCGTACAGTGTCGAGCTCCATGGCGGCGGGTGGTGTTGTGACCGCCTCTCACATCACCGTCAAACATTTAGCATCACAACTGTAAATATCTGACCTCGTCAATTCCTGCATCTTTCTCATGTGAATAAAGGTTTCTCACAGAATATAAATGTCAATACGGAAAAAATGCGTAACGATGGTAGGTTAACACCAGGAGTAGCTGTGGCCGACCTGCAGTAATGACCCAACGAGTAACCAGCCAGTATTGTACATCATGTAACTACCGTAGAGCCAAGTTTAACCACAAGCGGGCAGTGTTTAATGGTCAAGGTTATAATTGTGTCATTATGGAGGGTTAGTGTCACGTTGGCACGTCTCCCCACAGCACAACACAACCTACCGCTGCCCACACACACACACACACACACACTCGTTTACCTAAAGGCACTGTGTATGTATGTATATGAATAAAATAACTATGAATACAACAAAATGTTTCTATTTATGAAAGAGAAGAAAGAGACAGAGAAGAATATAAAAACAAATATGAACAAAAGACGTGGCGCCATAGGACAATAGGCTACAACCAGGGGAACAAAAGACCTCGTGAACAATGCTAACTGTCGCCCCTCACCTAACCTAACAGTCTACACCTTACTACACCTCCTCCATCCGCTTTTAAGAGAATTATACCCTTTAATGCCACTCAGAGCCCGTAACACACATACTGCTGAAGACTTTAGGACCTGGACAAACAATAGACCGGTAGACAAAGACATAGTATATAGTTTGAAATAATTAACATATTGAAGGGTGGCTAACGAAGACTTATAGACATACAACATTAAACAATAATGTCCAGTAACCACAATAAATTATAAGATATTTTATTCACATTTTTAACCCATTAATGTTTACGAGAAATAGAGGTTATTTTTATCCCTTATCGTACATCTGGTGACGTAAACAATGAGCATAGAAAGTATCGTACATCAGGGAAACAATTATAAGTTTATATATAAAACTTGTATATAATTTATCGTGTAGGAATATATCAACAAACGGCAGCATATTATCTATCGCAAACATCTGGAAGCGTGAACAAGGTGCGTTGCATATCTTACAAAACGCATACAAGACGTGGAACAAACATCGTACATCTGGAAGCAAACAAAGCCGCTCATTACAACTGCCAAAACTCTTCCTTCCTTCCTTCCTTCCTTCCTTCCCCATCCCCCGCTTGACACTTTAATAGATTTCAAGGTTAAGGGTGAAGAATTAACCAGTAAAATCTTTAGCATGAAATGTTTGAGTGAAAATATAACAAGAGCCATAACTTTTGTGTGTGTGTTGTAGTCACTGCTATGTCAATTATGTCATTTATCTTTCATGTTCCTGTTATCCTTTATCTTTTCTTCCTATTGTTTATTATTATTAAGTTTTACGACACATTTCAACAACACGGCAGCAAGTGTCACCCCAGCAACACGCAACCAACACGTTAAAATTTCATGCAATTTTTCCCTCAAGGTTCACGATGTTGATCTGCTTCTTGGTGAGGTGGCAGTCAACTTTTGGCAACACTGGTCCGTGAAACAGTTTGCCCTGACCTTGGTAACACTGTATAAACACACCTAATTCACAAATGATCCCGATAGTTTCTTCCTTCGTACGATAAAAGATGGATTCTCAAAGGGAATTAAAGTTATTATTATCCAACTACACAAAATGGCTGTTGTAAATGGGAGGTCAGTATTGTCTTGACAGTAATGTGGTTAGGTTAGGTTGTTAGGTTAGGTTAGGTTAGGTTTGGTTGGGTTAGGTTAGCCCTCCTCGACCCTTCAACAGGATATTAATGTTTCAACAATCTGACTCGGGTGACGCGAACTGTGGGTGGATGGCCACACTGACCCCAGATTCCGGGGTGGATGGCCACTAGAGGCCACAGTTACAGGGTGGATGGCTATACTTGAGGCCACAGTTACCCGGGGTGGATGGCCACACTAGAGGCCACAGTTACCCGGGGTGGATGGCCACACTAGAGGCCACAGTTACCAGGGGTGGATGGCCACACTAGAGGCCACAGTTACCCGGGGCGGATGGCCGCACTCCTTGAAAACTTATGGTATTGTCTCTGTACTAGTACAGGGCCCTTAACCGACCACCTTTATATTCTTTCTCATATCACCAGTTAGGTTGGTTAGGAGTTAGGTTAGGTTAGGTTAGATAGATGGATACAATAACTAAGGTGGAACAGGTGAGATCTCTGTTGTAAGAGACCAGCCATGTGTGTGTGTGTGTGTGTGTGTGTGTGTGTGTGTGTGTTTCGACAGGCCGACAGTTCAAGGGTTGTGCAACACCCACCATCCAAACACTGGCATCTCATTGACTACATTATTGTCAGAAAGAGATGCCGAGATGTCCTCATCACCCGTGCCATGCGTGGCTCAGACCACTGTGACACTGATCATCGACTTATCAGAAAGCTCTCACTTCACGCGCCCCAAAACGGCGACGGCAGTAAGCCTCCAGAAGAGGTTTTAACACTAAGTGTCTGGAGGATCCAGCGGTAGCATATGATTTCAGGGAGCAGCTCGTACATGGGCTTAAACAACTGCATACCGTGAATCCCAGTTGAATGGGATTATAAATATATGGACAAAATCTGCAGAGACCCTCGGCCAGATCAGAATACACCGGATACAATAGGAAATGATCGCAATCAATGTACTCGTCGATGATAAACGTGCTGCAATGACTGGCAGAACACCCTCAGTCGGACAAAAGCTGATACCTTACATGAAGAAAGAAACTCAGAACTTCACAATCTAAAGAACGACTGGCTTAAAAAAATAAAGAAAACATGAAATCAACATAAGATGCACGAATTTTTCAATTCCACTAAAACATTTATGAAAATCACTCAGGGCACAGCCGCCCCCCCCCCTCATCCGATGATAACTTCCTAACTAAAGATGTAGAAGGCATCCATCAGCACTGGAAAGAGCATTACCATTCATTGCTCAACCGAAACACCAAAGTGGACGTCCTGACTACCCAGCAGGTCCCTCAGCATCCAGAGCTGACCCACCTCAGCTATCCTCCATCCCTGGATGAAAGTAGCGACTGCCGTCAAACAGATGAAAAATAACAAAACCTCAGGACCTGATGGAATCCCCAACAGGTGTATAAAGCAGGAGGATCTCTGCTTACCGGCCGTCTCCACTCTCTCCTGGAGAATATATGGAAAGGAGGAAACCCCCAAGCTCTTAAAGACCCTCCATCGTATATTTATAAGAACAAGGAGACCGGCCAGACTGCCATACAAGGGATCTCGCTGCTGTCAGTAGCTGGGGTTATCCCTGAGTCCTCCTAAACAGACTTCTTCCTGAGGAGGAAAACTTCCTTCCAGAATCTCAATGTGGCTTTAGACCATCTAGTGGCACCACTGACATGATCTTTGCTGCCCGCCAGATACAGGAAAAGTGCAGAGAACAGTGTCGGGACCCAGTCTGAGTTCTTCCCCATCCAAACAGGGGTAAAACAAGGGTGTGTACTGGCACCAACTCTCTTCTCCATTTTCTTCGCTGCCTTATTTACTGGTGCCAGTGCCAATTTAACCGATTACCTGATGAAGGATCTTTTCAACATAAGACGACTCCAGGCAGGAACAATTTCAGTAGGCAGACGACCTCACCCTTGTCGCTCACACTGAACGTGACCTACAGTAGATCCTAAACACCAATGCAGATGCGTATGCACACTTCGGCCTTGATGTGAATGTACGTAAGACTCAGATTCTCTTTCAACTCCTGGTTCAGCCACACCTCCACCATCCACCCAGCTTAACGGTACTACCCTCTCTAATGTTACCCACTTTCGGTATCTCGGCTCCCACCTGTCCACCACCGTGGACATCGATGAAAAATTCAACATTGGATCAGATACCCATCTCAAGCCTTTGCGAACTCATCCCGTGTCTTCAGCTGTGAGCTGAAATTATCTACAAAGTTGCACATATATCGACGAGTGGTCCTCCCCACCCTGCTATATGGCAAATCGACCTCCTCACCTGGGAGTCGATTACTCCACATCGTGAAGCTTGGAGGCACCGCACGAAAAGGTGTCAAAACTTTTGAGTTAGCCGACTGCAAACCGAGAAGACAAGCACCAACGCCAGAAAGACACTGCCACCGCCCTCCCACACTAGGTGTAGCCCTCCACCTCAGAACTCACCAACCTAGGTGACATCCTTAATAGCTCATATGATTGTATCTTAGTTGGATGATCGTCATACTCGATTCCAAGTGACAGTAAAGTAGTAGTAGTAGTGCTATTATAGTAGTAGTAGTAGTGCTATTATAGTAGTAGTAGTAAAGGCAAGCACCATCCATAGCTGTGTGGACTCGTGACTCGAACCAGCGATCTTTGGTACCTGGGGTGAGCGCTCTATCCTCGCCCACCGCACCACCTTAGGTCGGCTTTGCTCTGCTTCAGGGGAACGAGAGCATCGGCCCCAAAGCCGACAACAGCTGCAGATATTGACTATGAGGCTACAGTCACTGAATGCCACATAGATCTGCGGCTCAACTAACTCAACACAGCTAGGATAGCTACTTATGTATTAGGATATTTAATATTAAGGTAATAAAATGGTGGCGAAGGAGTGGCTACTGGGGGAGGCTGGAGGCCACGTTGACAAGAAAAAAAAGTAGTATTAGTAGTAGTAGCAGTAGTACTATGTTTCGTATAGTAGTAGTAGTGTGTGTGTTAGACAGGTCAGCAGATAGTCCCACACTGACGAAGATGTAGAGAGCGGCGCCGCATTACAGCAAGAACCATAACAACGCAGGGAGCAGGACCTGCGCGTGCGCATGTTTACATTGTGACGTCACCGGAAGTTTTTGTGAAAAATGGCGAGTGTGTGAGATGAGCGCACATACCCTCCTTCTCCGCCTTCCTCCGCCCCTCCGCCTTCCTCCGCCCTCACCTTCCTCCTTCTCATTTCTTCCTCCTGTTCTCTTTCTCCTCGTCCTAATTCTCTTTCCTCTCCTCCTTTTCCTCTTCCCCTGTCTCCTCTTCCTGCCCCCTTCCTGGGGAGGGTGGGGGGAGGGAGGGAGGAGGGAAGGAGGAGGAGGGGGAGAAGGGAGGTGGGGAGGGAGGGAAAGGGGAAGGAGGGAGGGGGAGGAGAGAAGGGAGGGAGGAGGAGGGAAGGAAGGGGAGGAGGGAGGGGGGAGGGGGAGAGAAGGAGGAGGGAGGGAGGGAGACACTGGGGAGGGAGGGAGGGGAGGGAGGGAGGGAGGCACTGGGGAGGGCACTAGGGAAGGGAGGGAGGAGGGAGGGGGAGGGAGGGAGGAAGGGAGAGGGAGGCACGGGAGGAGGGAGGGAAGGGAGGGAGGAAAGAGGGGAGGGAGGGAGGGAGGGAGGGGAGGGAGGGGAGAGGGAGGAGGGAGGAGGAGGAGGAGAGGGAGGGAGGGAGGGGAGGAGGGAGGAGGGGAAGGAGGAAGGAGGGAGGGGAGGGGAGGGAGGGAGGAGGAGGGAAGGGGAGGGGAGGGAGGGGAGGGGAGGGAGGAGGGGAGGAGGGGAGGGAGGGGAGGGAGAGAAGGAGGGAGGGAGGGAGGGGAGACACTGAGAGGGAGGGGAGGGAGGGAGGGAGGAGGGAGAGGAGGGAGGAAGGGAGGGAGGGAGGAGGGGGGGAGGACAAGAGGAGAGGAGGATGAGGAGGGAAGGAGGAGGAAGAGGAGGGAGGGAGGGGGAGAGGAAGGAGGGGAGGAAGAGGGGAGGGGGGGGAGGGAGGGGGAAGGAGGAGGAGGAGACACTGAGGAGGAGGGAGAAGGAAGAGGGGAGGGAAGGAGGGAGGAAGGAGGGGGGAAGGGAGGGAGGGAGGGGAGGGAGGGAGGGAGGGAGACAAGGGGAGGGGAGGAGGGGAAGGAGGAGGAAGGAGGAGGGAGGGAGGAGGGAAGGTGGGAGGAGGGAGGAGGAGGAGACACTGGGGAGGAGGGAGGAGGAGACACTGAGGAGGAGAGGAGGGAGGGAGGGAGGGAGACACTGAGGAAGGAGGGGAGGGAGGGAGGGGGTGGGGAGGAGGAGGGAAGGAGGGAGGGAGGGGGAGGAGGAGACACTGGGGAGGGAGGGAGACACGGAGAGGGAGGAGGGAGGGGAGGAGGGAGGAGACACTGAAGAGGGGAGGGAGGGAGGGAGGAGGGAGGGGAGGGGTGGAGGGAGGGAGGGAGACACTGGGAGGGAAGGAGGGGAGGGAGAGGGAGGGGGGGAGGGGAGGGAAGGAGAGGAAGGGGGGAGGAGGAGGAGGGAGACACTGGGAAGGAGGGAGACACTGAGAGGGAGGGAGGGAGGAGGAGGAGGAGGGGTGGAGGGAGGAAGGAGGGAGGAAGGTGAGGGAGGAGGGAGGGAGACACTGAGGAGGAGGGAGGGAAGGAGGAGGGAGGATCTGGCAGTTTTGGGTGCATCATGACCAGAGGACCCTGCCCGGGTTCTCCCACAGAAGGTGTTAAAGTTTCTGTCGGAGGCTGCTTAAGGAGATTCCCATCACCTCCCAGCAGGTCTAAGTTGTGACTATTCAAGGAGGACCACGAGAGAGAGAGAGAGAGAGAGAGAGAGAGAGAGAGAGAGAGAGAGAGGGAGAGAGAGAAAGAGAGAGAGAGAGAGAGAGAGAGAGAGAGAGAGAGAGAGAGAGAGAGAGAGAGCAACATGAGGAGGAAGAAAAAAACTTAGTAATATGTTAAATTAAGCCAAAGTGTGTGTGTGTGTGTGTGTGTGTGTGTGTGTGTGTGTGTGTGTGTGTGTGTGTGTGTGTGTGTGTGTGTGGTTTAGCTATACTGTACACACGCTACATACACAGTGCCCACATTAAAATTGTGATGAATTTCTGTATTTTTGTATGCAATTAGAGCACAAGAAAGGATAGAAGACATGAGGCAGAAGAGACGAGGAGAAGAGACAGGAGAGAAGAGACAGTGGAGAAGAGACAGTGAGATAGAAGAGACAGGAGGTAGAAGAGACAGTGAGGTAGAAGAGACAGGAGATAGAAGAGAAGAAGTGAGATAGAAGAGACAGGAGGTAGAAGAGAAGTGAAGAGCAAGAGACAGAGACAGGAAGAGACAGGAGAGAAGAGACAGTGAGAAAGAAAAAGACAGAGGGAAGAGAAAAGAGAAGAAGAGACAGAGGTAGAAGAGAAGGAAGAAGAGACAGGAGATAGAAGACAGAGGGAAGAGACAGTGAGGCAGAAGAGACAGTGAGGTAGAAGAGAGACAGGAGGTAGAAGAGACAGTGAGATAGAAGAGACAGGAGGTAGAAGAGACAGTGAGGTAGAAGAGACAGGAGAAGAAGAGACCAGAAGAGACAGGAGAAGAGACAAGAGATAGAAGAGACAGAGGCAGAAGAGAAGAAGAAGAAAAGACAATGAGATAGAAGAGACAGTGAGGCAGAAGAGACAGGGAGACAGAAGAGACAGTGAGGTAGAAGAGACAGTGAGGTAGAAGAGACAGAGTAGAAGAGACAGGAGATAGAAGAGACAGGAGATAGAAGAGACAGTGAGATAGAAGAGACAGTGAGATAGAAGAGACAGTGAGATAGAAGAGACAGTGAGATAGAAGAGACAGTGAGATAGAAGAGACAGTGAGATAGAAGAGACAGTGAGATAGAAGAGACAGTGAGATAGAAGAGACAGTGAGGTAGAAGAGACAGAGGGAGATAGAGAGACAAGGAGAAAAGATAGATAGAAGAGACAGAGGTAGAAAAAAGAGAAGAGACAGGGAGATAGAAGAGACAGTGAGGTAGAAGAGACAGTGAGATAGAAGAGACAGGAGGGAGCAGAGATAGAAGACAAGCGAGACAGAAGAATAAGAGATAGAAGAGACAGTAATAGGAAGAGACAGTGAGAGAAGAAGAGAAGAACATGAGAGAACAGACAGGATAGAAGAGACAGGGAGGTAAGAAGAGACAGTGAGATAGAAGAGACAATGATATAAGAGATAGTGAGGCAGAAGAGACAGTGAGGTAGAAGAAGGTGAGGCAGAAGAGACAGGAGGCAGAAGAGACAGTGAGGTAGGAAGACAGTGAGAGAAAGAGAAGAGACAGAAGAAGGCAGAAGAGATCAGGAGGTAGAAGAGACAGGAGACAAGAAGAGACAGAAGTGAAGAAAAGAGATAGAAGAGACAGTGAGGAAGACATAAGAGAAGAGACAGTGAGGTAGAAGAGACAGAGGCAGAAGAGACAGGAGGTAGAAGAGACAATAGGTAGAAGAGACAGTGAGGCAGAAGAGACAGTGAGAAAGGACATTGCGGAGATGGTATTGAGACAGAGGCAGAAGACAAGAAGAGACAGTGAGACAGAAGAGCATGGAGCATGCATACACGCGCGGAGATGCAGCCACATTGCGGCGATGCAGTTATGCTATATTGCGCAGCGACATGCGCGATGATGCACATATGGGCGGCACGCAGCTGGCACGCGGCATAGCCATACGGGCGACACAGGCTGGCATGCGCGAGACATATTGCATGGTAAATATACAGTATGGGTAGGCTATATGGTATAAATATAAAGAGACAGTGAGGCAGAAGAGACAGAGGCAGAAGAGACAGTGAGGTAGAAGAGACAGGGAGGGAGTGAGACAGTGAGGTAAGAGACAGTGAGGCAGAAGAGACAGTGAGTGTGAGGAGACAGGAGGTAAAGAGACAGGAGAAGAGACAGGGAGGACACAGCACAGCACAGCACAGCACAACACAGCACAACACAGCACAGCACAACACAGCACAGCACAGCACAACACAACACAACACAGCACAGCACAACACAGCACAGCACAGCACAACCTGGCCAAGCAGCACAACACAGCACAGCACAGCACAGCCACAGCACAGCACAGCACAGCACAGCACAGCCGCACAGCACAACACAACACAACACAGCACCACACACACTTCCAAAACCCAGATCTGGTTGAGGCCCAACATGGCTAGTGGCTGTCTGCAGGGAGTGAGAGAGAGGATGGGTGGGGGGGGCAGAGAGGATGGAGTGGGGGCAGGGGGATGGTGAGGCAAGAGAGGATGGGTGGGGGGGGCCCAGAGAGAAGATATGGGAGAGTAAGTGATGCGTCAGGGTGAGGGGAGAGAGGGAGCATGGGTTAAAGTGGAGAGTGAAGAGACAGAAGAGAGAGAGAGAGAAAGTGGGTGAATGGAAACGTAGCGCGGGTGACAGTGAGGGTTGTGGTGGTGGTGGGGTTGTGGTGTGGTGGGGTGTGGTGGTGGTGGGGTTGTGTGGTGGTGAGGGTTGTGGTGTGGTGAGGTTGTGGTGGTGGTGAGGGTTGTGGTGGTGGTGAGGGTGTGTGGTGGTGAGGTTGTGGTGGTGGTAGGGTTGTGGTGGTGGTGAGGGGTTTGGGTGGTGGTGAGGTTGTGGTGGTGAGTGGGGTTGTGGTGGTGGTGAGGGGTTGTGGTGGTGAGGGTTGTGGTGGTGGTGAGGGTTGTGGTGGTGGTGAGGGTTGTGGTGGTGGTGAGGGTTGTGGTGGTGGTGGGGTTGTGGTGGTGAGGTTGTGGTGGTGGTGAGGGTTGTGGTGGTGGTGGGGGTTGTGGTGGTGGTGGGGTTGTGGTGGTGGTGAGGTTGTGGTGGTGGTGTGAGGGTTGTGTGTGGTGGTGAGGGTTGTGTGGTGGTGGTGAGGGTTTGTGGTGGTGGTGGGGTTGTGGTGGTGGTGAGGGTTGTTGTGGTAGTGGGGTTGTGGGTGGTGGTGGGGTTGTGGTGGTGGTGGGGTTGTGGTGGTGGTGAGGTTGTGGTGGTAGTGAGGGTTGTGGTGGTGGTGAGGGTTGTGTGGTGGTGGTGAGGTTTGTGGTGGTGGTGGTGGGGTTGTGGTGTGGTGGGGTTGTGGTGGTAGTGAGGGTTGTGGTGGTGGTGGGGTTGTGGTGGTGGTGAGGGTTGTGGTGGTGGTGAGGTTTGTGGTGGTGGTGGGGTTGTGGTGGTGGTGGGGGTGTGTGGTGGTGGTGAGGTTGTGGTGGTAGTGAGGGGTTGTGTGGTGGTGGTGGGGTGGTGGTGGTGGTGGGGTTGTGGTGGTGGTGAGGGTTGTGGTGGTGGTGAGGGTTGTTGGTGGTGAGGGTTGGTGGTGGGGCTGTGGTGGTGGTGGGGTTGTGGTGGTGGTGAGGGTTGTGGTGGTGGTGGTTGTGGTGGTGGTGAGGGTTGTTGAGGTGGTGAGGGTTGTGGTGGTGGGGGCTGTGGTGGTGGTGGGGTTGTGGTGGTGGTGGGGCTGTGGTGGTGGTGGGGCTGTGTGGTGGTGAGGGGGCTGTGGTGGTGGTGGGGTTGTGGTGGTGGTGGGGTTGTGGTGGTGGTGGGGGCTGTGGTGGTGGTGGGGTTGTGAGTGGTGGGGCTGTGGTGGTGGTGAGGGTTGTGGTGGTGGTGGGGCTGTGGTGGTGGTGGGGTTGTGGTGGTGGTGAGGGTTGTGGTGGTGGTGAGGGTTGTGGTGTGGTGGTGAGGGTTGTTGAGGTGGTGAGTTGTGGTGGGGGCTGTGGTGGTGGTGAGGGTTGTGGTGGTGGTGGGGGCTGTGGTGGTGGTGGGGCTGTTGTGGTGGTGAGGGCTGTGGTGGTGGTGGGGTTGTGGTGGTGGTGGGGTTGTGGTGGTGGGTGGGGGCTGTGGTGGTGGTGGGGTTGTGGTGGTGGGGCTGTGTGGTGGTGGTGGGGTTGTGGTGGTGGTGGGGGCAGGGTGGTGAGGGCTGGCGACAGTTGTAGGATCGAAAAGGATCTGGTAACATCGAGAGACCTGAAACATACACTCATCCATAACACAACACCCGTCAACACCCCGTCAACACCCCGTCAACACCCGTCAACGCACCCCGTCAACACCCGTCAACGCACGTCAACCACCCCGTCAACACCCCGTCAACACCCATCAACCCCGTCAACACCCCGTCACACCCCGTCAACGCCTCCCGTCAACACACCCGTCAACACCCCGTCAACTTACCCCGTCCAACACACCCCGTCCCCCCGTCAACACCCCGTCAACACACCCCAAATCAACACCAACACCCCCGTCAACACACCGTCAACACCCCCGTCAACACACCCTGTCAACACACCCCGTCAACGCACCCGTCAACACACCCCGTCAACACACCCCGTCAACACCTGTCAACACACCCTGTCAACACCGTCAACACACCCGCCGATACACCCCACATCCCCGTCAACACCCCACAAACCACCCTGTCAACACACCCGTCAACGCACCCCGTCAACACACCCCGTCAACACACCCCCGTCAACACCCGTCAACACCCCGTCAACACACCCCGTCAACACCCCCGTCAACACACCCCCCTTAACACACCCCCGTCAACACACCCCCTCAACACCCCGTCAACACCCCCGTCAACGCACCCCTTCCAGCACACCCCGTCAACACACCCCCGTCAACGCACCCCGTCAACGCACCCCGTCAACACACCCCGTCAACACACCCCCGTCAACACACCCCGTCAACGCACCCCCGTCAACACACCCCGTCAACACACCCCGTCAATCAACACCCCGTCAACACACCCCGTCAACACACCCCGTCAACACACCCCCGTCAACACACCCCGTCAACACCCCCGTCAACACACCCGTCAACACCCCCGTCAACACACCCCGTCAACACACCCCCGTCAACACCCGTCAACACACCCCGTCAACGCACCCCGTCCAACCCCGTCAACACACCCCGTCAACACACCGTCAACACCCCGTCAACACACCCCCGTCAACACACCCAATTAGAACAGCGAAAAATTTGCAGTGTCTTCATATTGATCTGGTGCAATTCCCTCACCACCCCACCCTACAATACCTACAACCATACAAGTACAACCCATACACTACACCACACACTACAACCATACATACAACCACACTACAACCACACACTACAACCACACACTAACCACACACTACAACCATACACACAAAATAGCCACAAATCCCAAGCAAGTCTACAGGCAATTCCTCATATTTAACTTACAGCTCGACCACACACACACACACACACACACACACACACACACACACACACACACACACACACACACAACACACACACACACACACACACACACACACACACACACACACACACACACACTACAAAAAAACCTCAGTGTTTCCTAAATGCTCAAAATACCTTAAATAATGCGATTAAAATATGACGACCATGTTGGTTGAGACTGGCCTGCCTTCCTTCCTCCCTCCCTCTACCTCCCCTACCTCTACCTCCCCTACCTCTACCGCCCTCCTACCTCCCCTACCTCTACCTCCCCTACCTCTACCTCCTCTACCTCCCCTACCTCTGTCCTCCGGTGCCTTCCCCCACCCCACCCCACCCCACAATGTGTGAGTCATTCTACCGTAATGTTGTGAGGGCGCGCGCGCAGAGAGAGAGAGAGAGAGAGAGAGAGAGAGAGAGAGAGAGAGAGAGAGAGAACAGACAGGTTGATACACGTCAGGGCATCATTCAATATTATTAATGTTACTTTGAAGTAAATTGACCTATGGTAAACACACACACACACACACACACACACAAAACACAGGACAAAACAGTCAATTGATGGGCAGGTCAGAGGAACACCAGGGGGAGGGAGGCTGTGAGAGAATGACGAAAACAAACAAAAACTGAGAGGGGTGGGAGGGGTGAGAGGGAGTGGGAGGAGGAGGATGGGAGAGAGGAGAGGAAGGTAGAGAGGAGGGTGTGTGTGTGGTGTCAGAGTCATTCAGAGAGAGACACACACAGAGAGAGAGAGAGAGAGCACAGAGAGAGAGAGAGGCCGTTTCTGAACAGAATGATAATAAACAAAAGCGGCGCCTCTGTATTACTGGGCCAAGGTCTTCATTAATGACCAGTATGATGACCAGTATGATGACCAATATGATGACGACCAGTATGATGATGATGATGATGACCAGGATGATAATGACCAGTATGATGATGATGATGACCAGTATGATGATAATGACCAGTATGATGATGATATGATGATGACCAGTATGATAATAATGATAATAATAATGCAAATATGATATAATGACCAATATGTGTGAAGTATGATAATAATGACCAATAATAATGACCAGTATGATAATAATGACCAATAATAATGACCAGTATGATATGTATTAATAATGTGGCCAGTATGATGACGACCAGTATGATGATGATGACCAGGATGATGATGATGACCAGGATGATATATGGCCAGTATAATGATGATGATGACCAATGATGATAATGACCAGTATGATGATGACCAGTATGATAATAATGACCAATATGAAAAGTATGATAATAATGACCAATAATAATGACCAGTATGATATATGATAAAATATGTGGCCAGTATATGATAATAATGACCAATAATGACCGTGTGATATGTGACCAATAATAATGTTGATAATAATGAATATGTATGTTGATATGATATAATAATAATAATGATATATTATGACCAATAATAATGACCAGTATGATAATAATGACCAATAATAATGACCAGTATGATAATAATAACCAATAATAATGACCAGTATGATAATAATGACCAATAATAATGACCAGTATGATATAATGACCCATTTAAAGGTGATGCATTTCCTAAACTATTCTGATTTAGTATGCTTATATTGGTAACACTGTAACGGTATCGTGCAGGTGTTGACAGTACTGACGAAGGGTCACTGTGTAGTACAACAACAACAACAACAACAACAACAACAACAACAACTACAACAACAACAACAACAACAACAACTACAACAACAACAACAACAACAACAACAACAACAACAACAACAACAACAACAACAACAACAACAACAACAACAACAACAACAACAACAACAATTACGTTTACGAAACACAATATATATTTCATTTTGGTATTTAACTTTTTTATTTAACTCAGAATATATTCATGTTGTGAGTTATAGATGTGTCTTGTGAGGTAACTGTAACAGAATGTTTATTAGAGGTGTTATGGCGACCAAACAACAAGAGAGTGACCTGCTGTACACATGTGTAGTCAGGAGTGAAGCAGGTAGCACGTGGCTCTCACACCTCTCATTCCATCTCTCGCCTCTCATTCCCTCCCACTCTTTCACACACACACAGACAGACATACACTCACAGACAGACAGACAGACAGACAGACAGAGAGAGAGACATACACTCACACAGACAGACAGACACACAGTAAGGGCTGCACATGGTAGTTACAGGGTGCACCCACAAGGTTCGCCACAGCGACTCATGGTGTGTCCGGCGTGGTTATTTAGCACCAGTAGCAGGTAAGACCAAGGTCGTAACCCAGCCTTTTCGTTACGTATTTTCATTGTCAAGGACACACACACACACACACACGCGCACACGCGCACGTCGATGTTTCTCACTACAACTTATTTTCACAGTTGTTTCTCTATATCACTGTGTTGTGGGGCGAGTAATGCGTCACACCGCGGGTTACATAATAATATATAAAGTCTGTACACACTAGTGTCTGTGAGAGTCTGTGAACGCCGCAGAGGTCGGGGAAGCTGCCGGGGTGCGTGCGTCCGCCAGCACCGTCACCGTCTGACGGGGACCTTGGCATTGCCACCACCAACAGCCCACTCGCTCACCAACACACCCGCCGCGCATCTAGCGGAACATGTGTAAACACGCACCTCCTCCACCCTCCTGACCGACCACTGTACCTCTCTGCTGAACATTGCTCACACAGTTTACCTCACTCAATTGCGGGAAGTTTTATCGACTGTCAACGAAAAATAGTTGTAATCATTCAAATAAGTCCCCCCATGACCCCTCACGTGCGGGGGGGATCGATACACAGTGCGCAGTCACGGTTTTCTATGACAAGGCAGCGTTTTCTGTCGTGATGGTATGTCAGCTGCTTGTCAGAAAACCGCCTCAGGATGCTGTATGTTGGGGAGACGAATCATGTGGGGGGGTCTGCTGCACTGCACTGCTCTAACACGAGACGAGGATAACAAACATACGCTCAACTCTTTTGGCATCCAGGACCTGGCGAGCGACACTCCCCTCAGTCACGGGAAGCACCGCAGCCTCACACAACCCTCCAACACCATTCTCCTGAACCTGTGTCGGGTGTGGGAACCATGGTACAGGGAAGAACATCGTAAATTAGAGACTTGTGAGCTTAACTAGACCGTGGTGTAAGACCTCTTCATTCAGTCTTCCATTAACACACCGAACACGTCGATAGTGCACGCGACCTCTCCATCAATACCTCACACTGCACCCACACACACACACACACTAACAGCTCAATTCATGGGTCGTCATGTCTCGTGTAGTTTAACCCCTCTTCTCCTGCCTCCAACTACCTCATTACACCTCTTCACTGACCAATCAACTCTCCTGTGTGAGCGTCAGATCAAGCACACGGGAGCCACCACCCCCTCCGCCTCTTAGCGTCAGATCAAGCACACGGGAGCCACCACCCCCGCCGCCTCTTAGCGTCAGATCAAGCACACGGGAGCCACCACCCCCGCCGCCTCTTAGCGTCAGATCAAGCACACGGGAGCCACCACCCCGCCTCTTGGCGTCAGATCAAGCACACGGAGCCCCACCACCGCCGCCTCTGTAGCGTCAGATCAAGCACAGGGGCCACCACCCCACGCCGCCTCTGGCGTCAGATCAAGCACACAGACACCACCGCCGCCTCTTAGCGTCAGATCAAGCACACGAGTCACCACCGCCGCCTCTTCCAGCGTCAGATCAAGCACACGGGAGCCACCACCCCACCGCCTCTGGCGTCAGATCAAACACACGGGCCACCACCCCGCCGCCTCTTGTCCAGATCAAGCACACAGGAGTCACCACCCCGCCGCCTCTTAGCGTCAGATCAGGCACGAGGCCACCACCGCCGCCTCTTAGCGTCAGATCAAGCGCACAGGGCCACCACCCCGCCGCCTCTGGCGTCAGATCAAGCACACAGGAGCCACCACCCCGCCGCCTCTTGGCGTCAGATCAAGCACAGGAGTCACCACCCCGCCGCCTCGCCAGCGTCAGATCAAGCACACAGGGCCACCACCCCCCACCGCCTCCTGCGTCAGGTCAAGCACACAGGGCCACCACCCCTGCCTCTTAGCGTCAGATCAAGCACGGTCACCACCCCGCCGCCTTAGCGTCAGATCAAGCACACAGAGCCACCACCCCGCCGCCTCTTGGCGTCAGATCAGGCACACGGGGCCACCACCCCGCCGCCTCTTGGCGTCAGATCAGGCACACAGGGCCACCACCCCCACCGCCTCTTGGCGTCAGATCAAGCACACGGGCCACCACCGCCGCCTCTTGGCGTCAGATCAAGCACACGGGAGCCACCACCCCCGCCGCCTCTTAGCGTCAGATCAAGCACACGGGAGCCACCACCCCCGCCGCCTCTTAGCGTCAGATCAAGAAACAAAATTATTTAATAATATATATATATATATATATATATATATATATATATATATATATATATATATATATATATATATATATATATATATATATATATATATATATATATATATATATATATATATATATATATATATATATATATATATATATATATATATATATATATATATCACTGTTGCCCTGAGTTGCCCGAGTTTGTTTTTGACGAAGTAAAATTGAGCTGAATACGTGCAGCCACATATCATATGCCTGTTCTTAGCCAAAATTAAGTGCACGCTCAAAAAAAAATATAATAAATATCACACCAAATTTCAGCTCTCTTAAAAACCGTGGCCGTGTATAGCCAAAACACAGAAAAATAGAAGTGATTTTAATACCATCTTGGGAGGTGCGGGGCTGACTAGGGGGGCCACCCCCAAATATCCACTTCCCTGACACCTCTGGGGTGCATGTGCGCCTCCATGCTAAATCTGAGCTCTCTATCGTAAAAACTGTAGCCGTACAAAGTGAATAACCACACAAATAAGCAAATAACCTCTGTGTTATATATATTACTTTCCTCTTAACATCATTGAAGTAAAAAAATATTTGAAGAAATATCATGAAGTAAAGTTTTGCACCTGGCCCGGGGGAGTGGCACCACCTCCACCAGCCGCCTACTTGTCATAACACTAGAATCCGCCACCGTAAACTTGCTCTATGCTTTATACCGTCACTAGGCACAGGCCAATCAGTGCCACCCATCCCGTCCTGATGGCACCTTGCCGACCCTGATGGCGCCCTCCTGGTCCCAATGGCACCTCCCTGCCCATCATCGCCACCATAGAGGCGCATAACATAACTCGCCTTAGCGCACAATCGACGGTTGCCGCAAGTGCAGGTCCTTACAGGCGTTGCCATGACTCCTGCGATGGTCTCCACAATGGGTGAGTGAGGCTGCAACTTCCCGCAGATCCAATATTCAAAATGGCATTACGGTGTTGTGTTAGGAAGTCAATGCCTGGTGGTTGGTAAAATGTGGGAGGCTTTTTGGAAATGCAAAAGAAAAAGGAAAATTCAAGGGGGGATAAATTTGACAAAAGTCTGCTGGAAAGGAAAGGTTTCTTTTTGTTACGACAAACATAAAGAAGAGGTTTGGTACTACTTTGTTCCCAGGTGCTGTATGTTGACGTGTATACAACTTTACATACAGATTAAGGAAGAAAGTATCCTAATAACCCAAGTGCAGTTAAGGGAAATTTTTGTTCCTTGTTCATTTATAAATCATTAAGGCAATTTTATCGAATTTATGATTACTGACTCCCCCAGTACGCCACACTAGCAACAGGAATTCACTGATAAGTTGTGTAAACATTCATAAAACAATCACGTATAACTAGTAGTATTAATATTGACATAGCAATGAAAATAATAACAATAGTAAAATCAACACATAACCTCGATAAAACCTACAACAGCTTTAATATCAAACACGCGTATTGTTTTATACAAAGTGTTCAACGATATAACATCTCTTATTATTGATATAAAATAAATATACAGACAATACTTATTTAACAATCAGACTAGTCAAAAAGTAACTTACAACATTACTAACAGAATACATATAAACAGACATACCAAGACCAGATACTGCACACATTACAATACCATCAACCACTACAACACAATCAACCACCACAACACCATCAACCACTACAACACCATTAACCACCACAACACCATCAACCACTATAACACCATTAACCACCACAACACCATCAACCAGTACCAACACAATCAACCACAGCACCATCAACCACTACAACACCATTAACCACCACAACACCATCAACAACTACAACACCATTAACCACCACAACACCATCAACCACTATAACACCATTAACCACCACAACACCATGAACCACTACAACACTCCAATCACAACACCATCAGCCACTACAACACCACTATCACCACAACACCATCAATCACCACACCATCAACCACCACTACACCATCAACCACTACAACACAATCAACCACCACAACACCATGCATCACTACAACACGATTAACCACCACAACACCATCAGCCACTACAAGCATAATCAACCACCACAACACCATCAATCACCACACCATCAACCACCACAGCACCATCAACCACTACAACACAATCAACCACCACAACACCATCAACCACTACAACACACTCAACCCCACAGCACCATCCAACCACTACAACACAATCAACCACCACAACACCATCAACCACTACAACACCATTAACCACCAAACACCATCAGCCACACAACACAATCAACCACCACAACACCATCAACCACTACAACACCACTACACCACAACACCATCAATCACCACCATCAACCCCACTACACCATCAACCACTACAACCCAATCAGCCACCAACACCGCACCACACCACCAACACAATCAACCACCCAGCACCATCCAATCACCACACCATCAACCACCACCATCAACCACTACAACACCATCAACCACCACAACACCATCAGCCACCACACAACACCATCAACCACTGCAACACCATCAACCACCACAACATCAGCCACTGCAACACAATCGACCACCACAACACCATCAACCACGACAACACCATCAACCACTACATCATCATCAACCACCACAACACCATCAACCACTACAACACAATCAACCACCACAACACCATCAACCACTACAACACAATCGACCACCCATAACACCATTAACCACTATAACACTATACACCACCACACACCATCACCACTACCCAATCGACCACCACAACACCATCAACCACTACAACACCATCAACCCCCACAACACCATCAACCACTACAACACCATCAACCACCACAACACCACCCTCTACCACAATACCATCAATCACCACCCATGAACCACCACAACACTATCAACCACTACAACACCATCAACAACCACAACACCATCTATCACCACACCACCATCAACCACCACAACACAATCAACAACACCATCAACCACTACAACACCATCAACCACTACAACATAATCGACCACCACAACACCATCAATCACTACAACACCATCAACCAATACAACACCATCAGCCACTACAACACAATCGACCACCACAACACCATCAACCACGATAACATCATCAACCACCACAACACCATCAACCAATCACAGCACAATCAACCACCACAACACCATCAACAACTACAACATCATCAACCACTACAACACAATCGACCACCACAACACCATTAACCACCTAACACACATCAACCACTACAACACAATCGACCACTACAACACCATCTACCACTACAACACCATCAACCACAACAACACCATCAACCACTACAACACCATCAACCACTACAACACCATCAACCACAAAGGTCAGCATCAACCACTACAACACCATCAACCACCACAACACCATCAACCACTACAACACAATCGACCACTACAACACAATCAACCGACACAACACCATGAACCACTACAACACAATCAACCGACACAACACCATCAACCACTACGACACCAACCACTACAACACAATCAACCGACACAACACCATCAACCACTACGACACCATCAACCACACAACACAATCAATCGACACAACACCATCAGCCACTACAACACAATCGACCACAACAACACCATCAACCACTACAACACCATCAACCACTACAACACACCATCAACCACTACAACACCATCAACCACTACAACACCATCAGCCACCACAACACCATCACTGCAACAACAGACACAACTCCATCAACCACTACAGCACAATCGACCACCACAACACCAACCACTATAACACTATCAACCACTACAACACTGTCACACCACCACAACACCATCAACCACTACATCACCATCAACCACTACAACACAATCGACCACCACAACACCATCAACCAATAAAAACCATCAACCACCATAACACCATCAACCACCATAACAACACCATCAACCACCAACCATCAACCACACAACACCATCAACCACCTCAACACTATCAACCACCACAACACCATCAACCACCAGCACCACCATCCACCACAATACCATCAATCACCACACCATCAACCTCCACAACACCATCAACCACTACACCACCATCAACAACCACAACACCATCAATAACCACACCATCAACCACCACAACATCATCAACCACCACAACACCATCAACCACCACAACACAATCAACAACACCATCAACCACTACAACGCAATTGACCACCACAACACCATCAGCCACTACAACACCCTCAACAACTAGAACACCATCAACCACTACAACACAATCAGGCACCACAACACCATCCAGCCACTATAACAGCATCCCCAACCACCACAACACCATTAACCAATACAGCGCAATCAACCACCGCAGCACCATCAACCACTGCAACCAATCAACCACCACAGCACCACTAACCACAACAACACCGTCAGCCACTACAACCAATCGACCACCACAACACCATCAACCACTACAACACCATCCAACCCACAACACCCATCAACCACTACAACACCATCAGCTACAAGGTCAGCATCAGCCACTACAACACTATCAGCCACTACAACAGCATCAGCCACTACAACACAATCAACCACCACAACACCATCACCACCACAACACATCAGCCACTTTCACAACACCATCAATCACCCACCCCAACACCATCAGCCATAAAGGTCAGCATCATTACTATCACAATATCTACAATATCATCTACCATCACAACACCACTAAATACAAGACAGTAACAAATATTTTAGCATCATTAACCATCTAACCAACAACAGAACAACGCAGAATACAACAAACAACAACATCCTGCCACTGCACCTGGTAGTGGCCAGTGAGACAACACAACACAACACCACTGCCACTGCACCTGGTAGTGGCCACTGAGACACCTTCCGGTAGGAGACAGCAGGTCAGATGGTCGTCAGTGTGTGTAGAGTAATGATGCATACTCTATTAACCTTCATTGCCAAAGGTGGACGATTATGCAGCAGGAAATGATTCTTTATAATGCATCCTCGGCTCACATTGGTAGTTGCTGGTCTCGCGTTATCGTTGAGTGTCGTGTGAGTAAATATGTCATGCTTGTTAGTGATTGTATTTATCACCGTGTGATTTTGACTTGATTGAATAGAACAGTAACAATGGCAGGCCAGTGGAATAATGGACAGTGTAGGAAGGATGAGTATCATGTCCCCGTATGAAGCCGAATACACACATTATATATATATATATATATATATATATATATATATATATATATATATATATATATATATATAATATATATATATATATATATATATATATATATATATATATACCTGGAAAGACGGCCACAAGCATCTTATTGTAACAATGGTCTGGTGCCCTGTTTGCTGAGTGGAAGGATATCCAGTTTCATTCAGTTGCTTGTGATGAAAGTTCTAAGAAAATTATAGCCGTGACTCTTCGCTTAGATGAAACATGTGTAACAGAAATTATAGTTCAGATAATCGGTTTGAATGTAAGCCTTTGGGAGGCCCAGTAAAACATTTGTACGGGAAGGAGGTGTGCATAAATTAGAGCTGAAAGAAATTCTTGGGAACAGAACAACTGACAAAGAATCTATAGGAATAAAGAGGGATGGGGGATGGGGGTAGGGGAGGAAGGAAAGTGTTTATAAACAATGTCCTCGCTATTTTGTTTGTTTCAGCCGTCATAACATACAGTACCTGTATTTCTTTTGTCAATCATCCTTAAAACCAACCATTAAAATATATGGTATTAGTATGAAAATAAATGTATGATAGCCTTTGATATGATTTAAAATATAGTTATATGCCTCCAATTCGTAGGAAAATTCAAGTTTGATGAACTTGTGAAGACGAAGTCATTCTGCTGACACTTGTGGTTGACTGTAGATCTGTAAGCTCATATAGTAAAATACAAGTTTAAAGGAATCTAAACATTGAATTAGAATATAAATATGATTAAAGATGTTACGTAAATAAGTTAACTGTATAAATATCATTGTACATAAATATATTTGTTTACCCTCATGTAAAGGGGCACAATGATTCACAGCAAAAAAGATCTGCTGCCATTCAAGCACACACACACACACAAAAAAAATACAAAATACAAACAAAAGCGATGGAACAAGATATAACCAAAGAGGTCTCCACAAGACACCTGGCTGTAGATAAAGACAGACAACAAAAGGCCACCACAGTCCAGGTGTCCAGCACGCGCCACAATGATTACTTCTCCGAGCTGCCAACAAAAACTAACCCCAAAGAGCCAAGAAATGGAAGTGCAGAAAGACTTGAAAATGTAAACAAACAAACAAACTGAGAACTAAAAGCGGCTGAGAAAATAATATCAATTTTTTCAATTCGTATATTTTAATATTTAACATTATTACTACTATTAATGTATGAATATTTATGAATATATTTGGGAATTATTTGTATCTGAAGAATGACAAAGAATTGGTCATAAATAGCGTCAGTGTGCGCTAGTTAGACGACTCTCTCGGTCAAGAGTGATAGTCATAGAGCTAAAACAGTAGGAGTAAAACAAACAACACATTCCTATCATTCATTCCGAACAACTTCACTCGGGAGGAATCTATTTACTAACTCTGTTTATGTCAGTAGGTGGCCAGTGTAGTCTCAGGACCTGTTATCTGCCGCTACCGCCCACATCTCACACTAACACACTCTTCCAACGTCCACATCTCCACTAACACTCTTCCACCGCCCACATCTCCACACTAACACACTCTTCCACCGTCGACATCCAACACACACTAACACATTCTTCCACCGCCCACATCTCACACACTAACACATTTCCAACGTCCACATCAACACACTAACACACTCTTCCAACGTCCACATCAACACACTAACACACTCTTCCACCGTCGACATCAACACACTAACACATTCTTCCACCGCCCACATCTCACACACCAAACACTCTTCCAACGTCCACATCAACACACTAACACACTCTTCCAACGTCCACATCAACACACTACACACTCTTCCACCGTCCACATCTCCACACTAACACACTCTTCCAACGTCCCATCAACACACTAACACACTCTTCAACGTCACATCAACACACTAACACACTCTTCCACCGTCGACATCAACACACTAACACATTCTTCCACCGCCCACATCTCCCACATAACACACTCTTCCAACGTCCACATCCAACACACTAACACACTCTTCCATCGCCCACATCCCCACACCAACACACTCTTCCACCGTCCACATCTCCACACTAACACACACTCTTCCAACGTCCACATCAACACACTAACACACTCTTCCAACGTCCACATCTCCACACTAACACACTCTTCCACCGCCCACATCTCCATACTAACACACTCTTCCACCGTCCACATCTCACACTAACACACTCTTGTCGACATCTCCACACTAACACACTCTTCACCGTCGACATCTCCATAACACACTCTTCCACCGTCCCACCTCCCACACTAACACACTCTTCCACCGACCACATCTCCATACTAACACACTTTCCACCGTCGACATCACACTAACACACTCTTCCACCGTCCACATCCCCACTAACACACTCTTCCACCACCACATCCCCATTCTAAAACACTCTTCCACCGCCCACATCCCCATGCACTAAAACACTCTTCCACCGCCCACATCCCCATACTAAAACATCTTAAACCCCCCAAATCCACACTAACACACTCTTCCACCTCCCACATCCCCACACTAAAACACTCTTCCACCGCCCACATCCCCATACTAAACACTCTTACCGCCCAAATCCCACACTAACACCACTCTTCCACCGCCCAAATTCCACACTACCACTCTTCCACTGCCCACATCCCCACACTAAAACACTCTTCCACCGCCCAAATCCCCACACCTAACACATTCTTCCACCGTCCACATCCCCACACTAACACACTCTTCCACCGCCCAAATCCACGCTAACACATTCTTCCACCGTCCACATCTCCACACTAACCACACTCTTCCACCGTCCACAACCCCACACCTAACACATTCTTCCACCACCACATCTCTATACCTAAAACGCTCTTCCACATCTACACATTAACACAATCTTCCAACGTCCACATCTCCATACTAACACACTCTTCCACCGCCCACATCTCCACACTAACACATTCTTCCACCGTCCACATCCCCATACTAACACACTCTTCCACCGACCACATTTCACACTAACACACTCTTCCCGACCAAATCCCCATACTAACACACTTTCCACCGCCCACATCCCCATACTAAAAACCTCTTCCACCGTCCACATCCCCATACTAAAACCTCTTCCACTCCCCACATCCCCATACTAAAACCACTCTTCCCCGCCCAATCACACTAACACACTCTTCCACCGCCCACATCCCCATACTAACACTCTTCCACTCCCCACATCTCCACACTAACACACTCTTCCACCGCCCACATCTACACATTAACACACTCTTCCACCACCCACATCCCCACACTAACACACTCTTCCACCACCCACATCCCCATTCTAAACCACTCTTCCACCGCCCACATCCCCATACTAAAACACTCTTCCACCGCCCACATCCCCATACTAAAACACTCTTCCACCGCCCACATCCCCATATAAAACACTCTTCCACCGCCCACATCCCCATACTAAAACACTCTTAAAACCATCAAATCCCACACTAACACACTTCCACCGCCCACACCCCACACTAAAACACTCTTCCACCGCCCACATCCCCATACTAAAACCTTTCTTCACCGCCCAAATCCCCACACTAACACACTCTTCCACCGCCCAAATCCCACGCTAACACACTCTTCCACCGTCCACATCCCCATACTAACACACTCTTCACCGCCCAAATCCCACCCAACACATTCTTCCACCGTCCACATTCCCAATACTAACACACTCTTCACCGACCACATCCCCATACTAACACACTTTTCCACCGTCCATCTCTATACTAACACACTCTTCCACCGTCCACATCCCCATACTAACACAATCTTCACCGCCCACATCCCCATACTAATACACTCTTTCACCGTCCACATCTCACACTAACACATTCTTCACCGCCCACATCCCCATACTAACACACTCTTCCACCGTCCACATCTATACATTAACACATCTTCCACCGTCCACATCTACACATTAACACACTCTTCCACCGTCCACATCTACACATTAACACACTCTTCCACCCCACATCCCCATACTAACACTCTTCCACCGCCCACATCCCATACTAACACTCTTCCACCGCCCACATCCCCATATTAACACACTCTTCCACCGCCCACATCTCACACTAACACACTCTTCCACAGTCCACATCCCCATATAACACACTCTTCACCGCCCACATCTCCACACTAACACACTCTTCCACCATCCACATCTCCATACTAACACCTCTTCCACCGTCCATCTCACACTAACACACTCTTCCAACCACATCCCCACACTACCTTTCACCGTCCACATCTCTATACTAACACACTCTTCCACCGTCCCACATCTACACATTAACACATCTTCTATACATCTCCATACTAACACTCTTCCACCACCATATCCACACTAACACATTCTTCCACCGCCCACATCCCCACACTAACACACTCTTCCACCGTCCACATCTCCACACTAACACACAATCTTCCACCGCCCACATCTCCACACCTAACACCTCTTCCACCGTCCACATCTCCATACTAACACTCTTCCACCCGACTACATCTCCACACCTAACACACTCTTCCACCGCCCACATCCCCATCTAACACACTCTTCCACCGCCCCAACCCCATCCCAACACACTCTTCCACAACCCACATCCCCATACTATACACTCTTCCACCGTCCACATCTCCACACACTAACACATTCTTCCACACATACCCACATGCTAACACACTCTTCACCGTCCATACCATTAACACACTCTTCACCGTCCACATCTACACATTAACACACTATTCCACCATCCACATATCCATACTAACACACTCTTACCACCCACATCTCTATTAACACACTCTTCCACCGCCCACATCCCCACACTAACACATTTTTCCACCACCCACATCTCTATACCTAACACACTCTTCCACCGTCCACATCTACATTAACACACTCTTCCACCGTCCACATCTCCATACTAACACACTCTTCCACCACCCATCTCTATACTAACACACTCTTCCACCGCCCACATCCCCACACTAACACATTCTTCCACCGCCCACATCCCACACTAACACACTCTTCCACCGCCCACATCCCCATACCTAATACACGCTCTTCCACCGCCCACATTCCAACACTAACACACTTCTTCCATACATCCCCACACTAACACACTCTTCCACCGTCCACATCTATATACTAACACCTCTTCACCGCCACATTCCCATACTAACACACTCTTCACCGTCCACATCCCCACACTAACACCTCTTCCACGCGCATCTCCACACTAACACACTCTTCACCGTCCACATCCCCACACACAACACTCTTCACCACCCACATCTCCACACTAACACACTCTTCCACCAGTCCATCTCTATACTAACACACTCTTCCACCGCCACATTCCCATACTCACACTCTTCCGCCCACATCTCCATACCACTCTTTACACACATCTCTATACTAACACACTCTACCCGTCCCACATTCCCATACTAACACACTCTTCCTACATCTCCATAGTAACACACTCTTCCATCCACATCTCCATATAACACACTCTTCCACGTCCCACATCTCATACTAGCACACTCTTCCACCTTCCCACATCCCCTCCATAGTAACACACTCTTCCACCGTCCACATCTCCACACTAGCACCTCTTCCACCTTCCACATCCCCTCATACAACACAGTCTTCCACCGGCCACATCTCCATACTAACACACTCTTCCACCACCCACATCTCTATACTAACACACTCTTCCACCGCCCACATCCCACTAACACATTCTTCCACCGTCCACATCCCCATACTAACACACTCTTCACGACCACATCCCCACACTAACCCCATTTCCACCGTCCACATCTCTATACTAACACACTCTTCCACCGTCCATCTACACATTAACACATCTTCCACCGTCCACATCTCCATACTAACACACTCTTCCACCACCCACATCTCCACACTAACATTCTTCCACCGCCCACATCCCCACACCAACACCTCTTCACCGTCCACATCTCCACACTAACACACTCTTCCACCGCCCACATCTCCACACTAACACACTCTTCCACCATCCACATCTCCATACTAACACACTCTTCGACCGTCCACATCTCCCACACTAATACACTCTTCCACCGCCCACATCTCCACACTAACACACCTCTTCACCGCCCACATCCCCCATACTAACATACTCTTCCACCGTCCACATCTCCACACTAACACATTGTTCACCGTCCCACATCCCATACTAAAACACTCTTCCACTCCCCACATCCCCATACTAAAACACTCTTCCACCGCCCAAATCCCCACACTACACTCTTCCACCGCCCACATCCCCATACCAACACACTCTTCAGACTCCCCACATCTCCACACTAACACACTCTTTCACCCGCCCACTCTCACACTAACACACTCTTCCACCATCCACATCTCCATACTAACACACTCTTCCACCGTCCACATCTCCACACTAATACACTCTTTCACCGCCCACATCCCCATACTAACACACTCTTCCACCATCACATCTCACACTAACACATTCGTCCACCGTCCACATCCCCATACTAACACTCTTCCCACCGCCCACATCCCATACCTAACACACTCTTCCACCGCCCACATCCCCACACTAACACACTCTTCCACCGACCACATCTCCACACACTAACACACTCTTCCACCGTCCACATCTCCACACACTAACACATTCGTCCACCGTCCACATCCCCATACTAACACACTCTTCCACCGCCCACATCCTCATACTAACACCTTTCTTCCACCGCCCACATCTCACACTAACACATTCTTCCACCGCCCACATCCCCATACTAACACACTCTTCCACCGTCCACATCTATACATTAACACACTCTTCCCGTTCACATCTACACATTAACACACTCTTCCACCGTCACATCTCCATACTAACACACTCTTCCACCACCCCACATCTCTATACTAACACACTCTTCCACCGTCCACATCTACACATTAACACCTCTTCACCGTCCACATCTCCATACTAACACACTCTTCCACCACCCACATCTCTATACTAACACTCTTCCACGCCCACATCCCCACACTAACACATTCTTCCACGCACATCCCCACACTAACACACTCTTCCACCGCCCACATCCCCATACTAATACACTCTTCCACCGCCCACATTCCAACACTAACACACTCTTCCACCGCCCACATCCACACTACACTCTTCCACCGTCCACATCTCTATACTAACACTCTTCCACCGCCCACGTTTCCATACTAACACACTCTTCCACCGTCCACATTCCCACACTATCACACTCTTCACCGCCCACATCTCCATACTAACACACTCTTCCACCGTCCATATTCCCACACTAACACACTCTTCCATCGTCCACATCTCCATACTAGCACACTCTTCCACCTTCCACATCCTCATACTAACACTCTTCCACCGCCCACATCCCCACTGCCTCTTCCACCTTCCACATCCTCATACTAACACAGTTTTCCACCGTCCACATCTCCATACTATCACACTTTTCCACCGACCACATCCCCACACTACACACTTTTCCACCGTCCACATCTCCACATTAACACACTCTTCCACCGTCCACATATCCATACTAACACACTCTTCCACCCACATCTCACACTAACACATTCTTTCACCGCCCACATCACACTAAAACACTCTTCACCCCACATCCACACTACACTCTTCCGCCCACATCTCCACACTAACACACACTTCCACCATCCACATCTCATACTAACACACTCTTCCACCGTCCACATCTCACACTAATACCTCTTCACCGCCCATCCCCATACTAACATACTCTTCCACCGTCCACATCTCCACACTAACACATTCTTCCACGCCCACATCCTCATACTAACACACTCTTCCACCGTCCACATCTATACATTAACACACTCCTTCCCACCGTCCACATCTACACATTAACACACTCTTCCACCGTCCACATCTCCATCCCAACACACTCTTCCACCACCCACATCTCTATACCAACACACTCTTCCACCGCCCACATCCCACACTAACACATTCTTCCACCACCCACATCTCTATACTAACACACTCTTCCACCGTCCACATCCACATTAACACACTCTTCCACCGTCCACATCTCCATACTAACACACTCTTCCACCCACATCTCTATACTAACACATTTCCACGCCCACATCCTCACACTAACACATTCTTCCCACCCCTCCACATCCCCACACTAACACACTCTTCCACCGCCCACATCCCTATACTAATACACTCTTCCACCGCCCACATTCCAACACTAACACACTCTTCACCGCCCACATCCCCACACTAACACACTCTTCCACCGTCCACATCTCTATACTAACACACACTTCACCGCCCACATTCCCATACCTAACACACTTTTCCACCGTCCACATCTCCACACTAACACACTCTTCACCGCCCACATCTCCATACTAACACCTCTTCCACGTCCACATTCCACACTAACACCTCTTCCACCGCCAACATCTCCATACTAACACACTCTTCCACCGTCCATATCTCTATACTAACACACTCTTCCACCGCCCACATTCCCATACTAACACATCTTCCCACTGCCCACATCTCCATACCACACTCTTCCACCACACATCTCTATACTCATACCTCTCTTCCACCGTCCACATTCCCATACTAACACACTCTTCCATCGCCCACATCTCCATACTAGCACACTCTTCCACCTTCCACATCCTCATACTAACACAGTCTTCCACCATCCACATCCCACACAGAACGCACTCTTCCACCGCCCACATATCCACACTAACACACCCTTCCACCGCCCACATCTCCACACTAACACACTCTTTCACCGCCCACATCTTTACTAACACACTCTTCCACCGTCCACATCTTCACACCTTCCTTCCACCGCCCACATTTTCACACTAACACACCCTTCCACCGCTCACATCTCCACACTAACACACCTTTCCACCGTCCGCACCTACACAGTACACACTAACGCACCCATCCAACACCCACATCTGCAGACTAACGCACCCATCTTCCGCCGCCGCCATCATCATCACCACCACCACCACCACCACTTCTATTTAGTTATTATTTTTGCAAAGTGACAATTAGATTCTCTCTTATATACGTACATCTCCAGCAGAATCACCACCATCGTTACATCAATATTACACAACAACACATATTGTCAGTACCAGGAGTACCCTTCTATATCACTACCATTCATAAAATAATCCATCATTACCATTTTAATCAACCATCAGTCTACTATCATCATCTTCACCGTTACCGACCATTACTACCATCATGTTACCATCAGCACAAATAAGATGACAATAGTGTAACACGACCTTCACAGCCACGACCACCATAATAACCAACACCATCACGACTACTCAGAGTACGACTATTACGATTATGAAGACGACAACAACGACGGCTACCACACAACTACCATCACGAATACCATCACTATCATTATTACTATCACTATCACTACTATCATTACCATCACCACCATCATGACTATCAACTTCACCATCACCACTACTACTACCAACCAATACCATTACCTGTTTTACCACCTCCACCACTACAACTACCACCATCATCATCACCACTACTACCACCACAAACCACCTGTAACCACTATCTTTATTGCTATCACCATCCCATGCAAAAACACCACTACCACCACCTTCACATATATTGCCACTAACACAATTGTTACCATAATCACTTGCATTACCACCTGCACTACCACTACCACCACCACCTGTATTACCACTACATCTGCCATTGTCACCTGCACTACTACCACCACCACCTGCATTATTACCACCATCACAACTATTACCACCTGTACAACCACCAACACCATCACATATTCCACCATTACATGCACTACTACCACCATTACCTGCACTACTACCACCATTACCTACACTACTACCACCATTACCACCATCACCTCCTACAGGTTCTGACGACCTTGAATATTAATGGCTGCGTCTCCCTCCCCAGGCAGCCGCCATTTTGTCCTCAGCAGTCACTATTTTAGGCCAATGTAATTAAACTTTTTACCGCGGCAGACACGACGCTTGTACACGCTAGGTTCCATACACTGTTCCTTAACTTGTGGTACCAATGCTACTTTATAGATGGTTGTCATACAGTACTTCACCTGTCATCTTTATTTTCTCTCTCTCTCTCTCTCTCTCTCTCTCTCTCTCTCTCTCTCTCTCTCTCTCTCATGTCAGTAGCTCCCCACTGTCACCAAGGAGTAGTTATTCTTGCAAGTTTCTTTCTTATTACAAGATCTATCAAAGTATAATATTACAGACACCAGAATTAAACTAAACATAATCTAGCAGAGGGGTTAAAACAACGATAACGTCCTGATCAGTTTAGGTTCGCTCAAGTTACTGAAGAGAAACTATATACTATACGGATGGATGAAGGGACATATGGGTAACAACACTATGCAGTATATCCACGAGTTTTATATGATTGAGGATAATTGAAGATGATGGAAAAAGGAAAGATCGTTATAGATTTGCATTTAATCGCCATAGTTGCTCATTGTTATTAGCATATATATATATATATATATATATATATATATATATATATATATATATATATATATATATATATATATATATATATATATATATGTTATGTTAAGGTTAGAGCCAGAAAAGAGAGGAACTCTGGTGCCTTTAAAACTGAACTGACCAATACGCCCCTAACACAATAATGGACCATCTACCTTCACTGTTCTGTTCCTCCTCACTCATTGGGTAATTGAAAAAGCCATGTGATATTTGTACAAATTAGCATATATCTACAATTACGAACAATCGTAACGGGAAAATACAAGAAACAAATCAAAACACCAAACACTCCTATTTAACATTGGAAAACTCCCTAAACACTGGAGGAGCCATCTTGGCTACCCAAGGAAAATGCACACACTGTAACAGTTACCCACGTGGACGGGGGTAGATATAGAGTGAATAGGTGGGAGGAGGAGAGAGAGAATGACAACATGTCCTCACTAACTGGTGGCTGGGACACAAGTGAGACAGTAAGGAGTGGGACAATAGTAGTTTAGACTGACCCAGGCTCGTACGATTGCTCCATGATGTAACACCTACTCAGGTCACTTAAAAGATAATGCATTATTTCTGAGACAAACCTTTAAAAATGAGTATCATTAAAAACATATTGTAAATAAACTTTAGTCAAAAGTTAGAAAGAAATGCATATATCAATTTGGCAACTCTTTACTGATTGCACCCAAGGCGGATTATAGTCCAGCAGGCGGGGCGGGTCCCACGTTGATCCGAACATGACTACTAGACCTCAACTTGAGGTATAACCTCAACCTGACATGGTCATACAGACACACTAAGCCAGTAATGAGTAATTAAGAGGTACAGTTCTGGTGCCTGCCAGAAAGTGGCGTTCGCAGATTGGACGCGTATGTGTCACAAATGAAAGGTCATTAAGGTTAGGTTGCAGGCCCACGACAATATAATATTACATTTTAAGCAAAATGGGGATAATTGCCAATTAGATATAGCTTTTGTGGTAACTTTTGGCTGGCCATAAGCGATCTTGCAGATCATCATAATACAATGCTGTAAATGAATAGCTTCACGCAAACCCTAACCTAACCTACACTTTATGGTGTGGAGTGATCGTCTCCCAGGTGTGAGAGTTGATGTGATACTTCTTCAGTTTTTTCTTAAGAACATCCTTATACTTTTTGGGGGCTCACCAGCAATAAGTGAGCCATACTTGCGACTTTGACAGTATCACAACCCAGTGTCTTGCCAAAGCTTACCCTAAAAGAAACAGATCTGGACAACAGTGATATACTGCTATGGCTAGCTTTAAGAAGGGAAGATTTCATGAAATACTCTTTAGGTGTTCCCAAATACTTAGTCATAGGGTGAAAAGGACCAAAAGGAACACTTATGTAAATCTACCTTATTTACATATATTTATAAAATAAAAAATACAAAACATAATAACAATGCACTTCCTACCTGATTGGGATTTCAGCATAAGCACCACTGACTCTCACCTAACATTTCCAAGGAGAGGAAAGAAAACCCTTAACAATGTGGTGGCTCAAGAACAGGAGAGAGGCAGACAGACACATCTATAGGCCAGAGGCTGGAACCAGACAGGGAAGACAACCTGGGTCATGCCAGGCTGGCTGACCAGTAAGCTCTGCCCATCAGCACATGCCAGATGAACATTATTTAATTTTACGTAGCATACATATACTACAAGGCAAGGTTTTAATAAATGATAGGACTATCTATGGGAATGCAATAGGGAATTAAAATGAGCTGAAATACATGTTATAACAATGAATATACAAGCAACAATAAAAGGGCATAATACAAAATGGCTACCTGGCAACTCAAGCGGCAGCGCCCTTGACCTCTGGTGGCTAACCTACCACGTGGTCATAAGCACAGTGGGCCATATGGTAATATACAATAACATAGAAAGAACTCCATAGTCTGAATAGGGACAAAGCCTGGCTCTTGGATAATATATATATCCTCTAACTACCGCCCAATCAGTCTAACATCAATAGTAGGCAAATTACTGGAAGCAATCATTTCAAACTCTATTCGAAATCACCTGGAGAAGCACCAATTGATCAATGATTCCCAGCATGATTTCACAAGCGGGCGTTCATGTCTAACTAATCTATTAACATTCTTTTCATCAGTTTTCGAATCGGTGGACGAGGGGCACAATTATGATGTGGTATATCTCGACTTTAACAAAGCCTTCGACAGAGTCCCCCATGAAAGACTAATTAGAAAGGTAGAAGCACATGGCATCAAAGGTAATATCCTTAAATGGATTAGGGCGTGGTTACAGGACAGGAAACAGAGAGTGAGCATTAACGGCACAAAATCCCATTGGAGCACGTCACTAGTGGAGTTCCCCAAGGCTCAGTACTTGGACCATTATTATTTATTATATACATAAACGACATAGATATCGGCATAGACAGCAAAATAAGTAAATTTGCTGATGACACTAAAATAGGACGTGTTATTAAATCTGACGAGGACTCCGCAAAACTACAGGAAGATCTAAACAAATTTTTCGAATGGTCTGAAAAATGGCAGATGAAATTCAACGTGGATAAATGTAAAGTACTCAGTATAGGAGCTGTAAACAGGGAAACCAGTTACCAGATGGACAATGATGCCATTGAGAAATCCGACTGCGAGAGAGATTTAGGAGTAATGATAAGTAGGAACCTTAAGCCAGATAAACAATGTGTTTTTGCTCGTAACAAGGGTAATAAAGTACTTGGGTTCATACAAAGGAGTGTTAGTTACAAGACTAGCGAGGTTATCTTACGATTATATCTTGCGCTTGTGAGACCTCTCTTGGATTACGCAGTTCAGTTCTGGTCACCGTATTACAGAATGGATATAGAATCCTTGGAAAGAATTCAGAGGATAATGACAAGACTAATCCCGGGCATTAGGAACCTTGAGTACAGAGAGAGGTTAAAACATCTTAATTTGCACTCCCTCGAGAAACGTAGAGCGGGGGGCGACCTGATAGAGGTGTATAAATGGAAGTCAGGGCTAAACAAAGGGGACATTACAAAGGTACTCAAGCTATCCAACCAGGAGCGAACTCGTAACAATGGTTGTAAATTAGACAAATTTAGATTTAGGCGCGAAATAGGTAAACACTGGTTTGGAAACAGAGTAATGGATGAATGGAACAAATTACCAATTATCATCATTAACTCGAATACGCTGGATAGCTTCAAACATAGGTTGGATGCTTATATGAGCACTTATATGAGCAATAGGGGTTGGGTGTAAACGGGACTGGCCAGTATGGGCCAATAGGCCCGCTGCAGTATCCTCCATTCTTATGTTCATATATATATATATATATATATATATATATATATATATATATATATATATATATATATATATATATATATATATATATATATATATTTCATTAGCCCAATAGCACGCGGACTTCTCCATACAATCAACACCTCAACCCGCCAGGAATCGAACCCACGGCCCACTAGCCCATGACTGTGACCGGGGAACGCTAACCGCTGGACCACCAGGATACTAAAAGCAGTCCTAGGCTTTGTTATATTTCACACAAAGCCTGTTCAACGAGCTTATGGCGCCGTAGTATGACCGATCTTCATTGATGACTGTGGCTAGTTTTAGGTCTTGGGGGGAGGATTTTTTCCTGTTCCCATGAATTCGCCAGCAGAAAATTGAAATGGCTGGTCAGCAGGGGTGTTCTTGCTTTATGTACCTCAGCTGGGATTCCATCAGGTCCTATGACTTCGTTATTTATCATCTGATTGACGGCAGTGGCTACTTCGTCACTGGGTGGAAGGTTATGGAGGTAGACCAGCTCAAGGTGCTAAGGGACCTTCTGGGTTGTCAGGACATCCACATTGCTTTGTCAGCTGAGTAGGGGATAGTAGTGGTCTCTCCAGCACTAAAGGATACCGTCTTGATCTTTAATTAGGGTGTTACCGTCAGACGAGAGCAGGGGCCCATGCCATTTGTTATTAGGTTATGACCTAACAGCTTTGGTGGAATTGAAAAATTCTCACATCAAGTGTCGGTCAACATACTTTTGTGTTTCGTGTGCTTTTCGAGCTCACTATTCGTTCTAAATTGGCCAAAGTTTGCATTGAAGCATTGCTTTGATCTGAGACTGAGTGTTGTTTTACCAGTCAAAGAAGGCAGCACGTTTACCCGAGAGGAGTATCTGGATTTCCGGGTCATTGTCATTAAACTAATCCTGATGTTTTCTTCTGGTACACGCACGCATGCACGTACACACATTAATTATAATTTTACAACCATATATTCCAAACAGTCTCCAAGCTTGACACAACCTGTCTCTCAGCTTACGTACCAGCTCCCTCACCCACTGACTCAGTGCAAAAAATATGAAGTCGTTAGGGTTTGGACAAACTCAGGATCAAGTGCTCCACCACTCACATTAACCTACCAATGAAGCTCTACAAGTTCTCCTCGGAACTAGCTAAACCTCTCTTCTCCATTGCCAATGCTTGTTTCAGTCAAGGAAGATGCCCATCTTAATGGAAGACTTCAATGTGTCACCAGTGCCTACTGTACGTCAAAGAGCCCACAGTTCCATTGCGATTACCCAAATACCCGCTTAATCCGATTTGTTTTAAAATTATCTTTATACCTTTTCCTACAAGCGTTACATTTACCATTCTCTAGGTGACTGTAAAGTAGCTGCTTTGACAGTCTACTGTCGTCCATATGGGTAATCTGGTCAGTCCAACATAGTTGTTCATGGATAATGGTAGCCTCGATGCTCCCACAGTTGGTATCAGCGAGAATACTGGTATTTGTTCTCGTGTCTTCCCAGTGAACTTGGAGGATGGAACGTAGACTACGTTGGTGAATATTCTCAAGTACCTTGAGGTGCCCCCTGTATGTAACCCATGTCTCACTGCCATATAGCAGGGTGGGGCGGATCACTGAAAAATAAATTTGCAGTTTGTAAATAATTTTAGCTCTCTACAGCTGTAGACACAAGTAGGCAGTCTGCCAAAGGCTTGAGATGCACATATGATCCAATTTTGAATCTCTTCATTCATGTCCGCAGTGGTGGACAGGTGGGAGCCAAGGTACTGGAAGTGGCTACCATTAGAGAGGGGTAGTACCGTTAACTTGGATGGATGGTGGAGGAGTGGCTTAGCCATGGGCAAAATGGAAGAGAATCTGAGTTTTACGTACATCCACTTCAAGGCCGAAGTGTACATACGCGTCTGCGTAAGTGTTTATAATCTTCTGTAAGTCGCGTTCAGGCATGAGTGACAGAGTGTGGACATCTGCATAATGAAGTTCAATGATGGAAGTGGCCAACACCTTTGTTCCTGCCTGTTGAAGAGTTCCTTCATTCGGTACTGGATACCCACCTTGACAGCTAGATAAGATGGCATGGTTCGTAACACTTAGGAGAACTCGGGCAATGATCTTGCCAGCTATGGAAAGCAGTGGGATCCCGCAGTAGTTGTTAGTCTAACCGGTCTCCCTTGTTCTTATAGATATTGTCCCCATATATTTTCCAGGAGAGAGTGGAAACGGCTACTAAGCAGAGTTTCTCCTGCGTTAACACCCGGCTTGGATTCTACCAGGCCCTGTGGCTTTGTTATTTTTCATCTGCTTGATGGAAGTAGCTACCTCATCCAGGGATGAAGGATAGTCGAGGGCCGTTCGCGCTGATGGTCTGCTGTTGACGTAACTGAT
>NW_024748909.1:0-12585 GCF_018991925.1 Homarus americanus
TATATATAAAGATAAGTTTATTATTTAGTTTTATTGTTCGTATAATAATTTGATCAATAGTTATATAAATATTGATTGTAATTTCATTTACCTGAATATATAGTATAATCTTTCTGTTTCTTCTTAAAATATCTCTAAATCATAAGAGAATAAACTGGAAGGAGGAATATTTACCTGAGATTATTTTCCTTCCTGTCGTCTGGTTCTTTCCTCCTACGTAAGCTCGAGGGATATCAGACTAGAGGGAAATATGTGGAACCTGACAATATACTTCGTAAAAGAGGATTATATGTGGAGTTTTGTCGACGTTTGTGTGTGTGTGTATGTGTGTGTGTGTGTGTGTAACAGTAACCACTACTACCATTATCATCCTCCACAACCACATCTATCACTATAAACATCCCCACTACCACCACTACCATTACCAACATCACCACCTCCATCACCAACAACAACTACCACCACCACCACCACCACCACGACCAGCACAAACAACAACTACCACCACCACCGCCAACAATAACCACCACCACTACCACCACCACCAACAACAACCACCACCACCAACAACAGCAACCACCACCACCACTACCAGCACAAACAACAACTACCACCGCCAACAATAACCACCACCAATACCACTACCACCAACAACAACCACCACCACCACCACCACCCCTACCACCACCACCACCAACAACAACAACAACTACCACCACCACCAACAACAACAACCACCACCACCAACCACCATTCACTTTAATGTTACAGCCTCAGAAAACTGAATACACTCACCCAGTTCTCTCCAAATTATATACCTTTTCCTTCCTGAACCTTCGACCAATATCATTTATCCTCAGTATATTTCTCGAAGCTATTCCATGTTTATTTTTTTCCCCTCCCTTCATCCTTTCCCTTTTTCCAAACTGTCATGAACATCTTTACTTTCTCATTTTATGGGTTGATAGTCTCCTGGAGGAGTTCCTTGGAATAGAAAAAGTTGGAGACTCACTATTTTTCTGGGTGTGTTTTTTTGTGTATGTGTTTCTTTGTTTTTTTTTCTTACGTTTTTTTTTTTTTACGTTTGAAGAATATCGACTAAGGAACACTGGGAAGAAGGAAAGGTTTACAGTGGATCAGATTAAAGTGGATGGGGATTAAAATAAAGGGTTTGGCTTTAGATCATTTACTTATCTCCATAGTCCCGAGATAGACAGACAGACAGACAGAGATAGAGAGAGATAGAAAGAGGGAAATACAGAGATAGAGTGAAGGAAGAAAACCAGAGAGAGAGAGAGAGAGAGACTTATAATCACTAAGGAATATCCCCAGACCATTACATTGTAGGTTGATCGGTCCTTCAGGCTTCAAATAAAAGGGTAAAACGTTCTTAAATCAGACTCTTGGTAACTACTATAAACTCCTTCTTTTGTGAACGTCACCAGAGTGTCAGCTGAGACAAGGAACAGCAGCAGGAAGAGTTGGGTCTTTTTGTTAATTCTTTTTACTTATCACAGTGTTGTCTTTTTTCTAACTGGAACAGGACTTAAGAGAAACGTATAATATTTATCCCTTGTTTTTTCGAAGTTTTTAAGTGTTGAATTGTTAGATGTTTTCCAGCTCAAGTTAACTTTAATCTGCCGTCTACTGCGGCCTAACTTGATCAGAAGGAGAGTTGTCTATAAAGTTAGACGCCAGTCAACAATGCGATTAAATAAGATCAGGACTCGCCAAAATTTAGTCTTAGTTGCGGTTTTGTTATATTATATTAGGTTACGTTATGTTATTCTTATGTTTTGTTATGTTAGGATAGGTTAGGTTAGGTTAGGTTAGGTTAGGTTAGGTTAAATTAGGTTAGGTTAGGTTGGCTTGGGTAGGGATGGGGCAGGTGACGTCAGGATAGACTAGAAGTGGGTTTCATTTATTTAATCACCCGACACTGCTGAGGTACGATTATTGTTGTCCCGGTAATGACTCTTGAGCAAACTTTCCAAATCGTAATAGTCACTGACAAGATGTATAAACATTTAAGAAATTTAGTTTGTCCAGCGACCTTTGTGCATTAACTAAGTCGTTACCTTTATGAAACGAGATGCTAAGAATACTTCCAAGGTCATAAAGTTTGACGTAAGATCTCCAGAGCTCTTACCTGGTCGTAGTCTTTGACCCGAGATTTTAAGATATTAATAGATGAAGATTTTTGGCCTCCCACAATTCTCTAGAGCCGTGGTTGGTATGGGGAGGGGAGGGGACGTGAGGCTAGTAAGGGGAGGGGTGGCGTGAGGTTGGTACGGGAAGGGGAAGGTGGGCCATGAGGTTGGTATGGGGAAAGGGTATGGGTGGCGTGAGATTGGTATTTTGATTTTGATTTTGCCGCTTGCAGCGGCTACTTTATTGTGCACCCCACACTCATCCTGTGAGCGGTAGCGCAAAAGGATTACAGAGTAGGGTTTACAAAGGGTCATAATAATTAACCCCGGTTGTCAGGATATTATGGCACCGAAAGTTACACAGTATTTCATTTACATTATTTGTTTAGTTCTATACATAGAGGGTAACTTATTCACAAATGCGTGAGTACAGGCGTATGTCATTAGAGATGAAGTGTTGTGCCAGCTTTCACACAGTGTGCTTAGACCTGTCCCTAAAAAGGTTCTATCATGCACAGTCAGGACGTAGTGTTTCAAGTAATGGCTTCATATGTAACACACTTTAGCTAATTTGTTTATCTGCTTGAGGAACATACTGCCAAGAGGCCTTATATCCTAGCATAATCTAGCAGTTACAACATCTTGTAATCTAGTGATCTTGTTACTTGCTCCACATACATGTTTCACTTGATACATCTCATTATGGTAACCTATGGGTCGACTAGTGCCTGTTTGCACTAGTCTTCTTGCGTCAAACTCATCAATAAGTTCTTTCCTTATTACAGTTTTAAGGGTTCTTTTTGACAGACCCAAGTTGTATTCAACAGTGTCTTTGTTAGACGCGAGTTTGGCGAGGGCATCAACTCTGTCATGTTTTATGAGGCCTATGTGAGAGGGGATCCACAACAGTTTGACCTTGACTCCCCGGTCAACAAGGCACGCATATTTGTGTCTGGCTTCAGAGACAAGATCGTGACAACCTGAGTCGAGGGTACCAAGGGCAAGTAGTGAGGATAGAGAGTCAGTGATGATGAGACTGTCAGTAACAGTGGTTTCAATGAATTTAATAGCTGTGAGTATGGCAACTAATTCAGTTTGTAGAGTGGATGCCCAGTTGTTAATTCTAACTCCTTTCTCAGTTATATTACCGTCAGGTTGAGTCACAACAACAGCACTTCCAGCCCTCCCACAGGCGGTGTTTAGAGATCCATCAGTGTAGATGGTCTGTGTGATATTATCATCAGTCTGTAGAGTGTGTATGTGGTCAAGGGCTCTCAATTTGGCAGTGTGTTGGAGATAAATGCTTTGTATAATTAATTTTTTAGGCGGATACGTCGGTATTGTGATATCGAAGGGAACTGTCCGCCAGGGTGGCAGGAAGCGCTGTTGTGTCTCAACTTTGTACAGGTGGTCTAGTCCAAATATCTTCATATGTGTAGCTGTAGTTTGGATCCATTTAGACTCAGTAGTCCCATGGTTCATACATTCTAGCAATTTTAAGGAAACAATGTTATCAGGATCACCATGCAGAAGACTCAGGGCTATCATGAGGTTGACTTCAATTATTCTATCTTTAACACTGGGTATACCTAGTTCTTTCCTCATATTAAGTACTTTAGTGCTCATGGGACATCCTAGGATAATTCTGGGGGCTTTATTTTGCATTTTCTCGAGCTTGTCAACGCCTTTTCCGTCACGAATGACCAAGGCTGGTGCGTGGTAATCTATCAGAGATCTTATATAGCCTAGGTACATTGTTTTAACAATTCTAATATTAGCACCATAGTGCGGGCTGTACCCCGCTACACTTCTAAGTACATTGGCGGGTTAGCTGTTGTATGGCAGGTGGGGTACAAGGGACGGAAACACCAAGATATTTAAAAGAAGAAACATAGTCTATAGTGTTGTTACCTATCTTGAACTTGGCGGGGCCGCGTTTGCGGTTTCCAGCTTGTTTGTTGAACACCTTAGTTTTTTCAGTGGAGATAATAAGACCGAGGTGTTCACAGGCTGCGTATACATGGTTCAGGGTGGTTTGCATTTCACGATGAGTTTTAGTATGTATAAGAATATCATCAGCATAGCTGATTGAGATATTGCTGGGGTTGTCTGTTATTAAATTTAATAATGCATTCATAAGAACATTGAACAAAGTGGGGCTAAGTACTCCACCTTGAGGGGTACCAAGTTGCATATCTTTAACTTCACTTTTGTAACCCTGAAACAGTGCAGCAGCCCTTCTGTTGGTTAGGTAACCACTTATCCAGTGTAACAGCCTACCTCCTATATCCATTTTGGCTAGTTCGTACAATATCAGTTGCCTATTGGCAATATCAAATGCAGCTTTTAGGTCAAGAAATGTGGTGTATCTGTGCCTTTCATCACCGTGCACAGTTAGGAATGTGGTGATGCAATTATGTACACCTTTACCATAGGTGAAGCCATTTATGTTAGGAGACATGTGTTCTCTGATTCTATATAAGAGTCTGCCAAGAACCATCCTCTCAAAGGTTTTACACAGGCAGCTGGTTAGTGATATGGGACGAAAGGCATCAGGCTGTCCTGGTTTCGGTATTGGTACAACAATACTGCTGGTCCATGATGTGGGTAGTTGGCCCTCGGCATGACTCATAATGTACAATGCCAACAATGGATTGCCTGGCACGCGCCTTAGTAGTCTAATGATGTTGTAGGTGACTCCGTCCTCTCCAGGGGAAGTAGACCTACCCCTGGCGAGGGCGGCGTCAAGTTCCCACTCAGTATATGGAACATCACACTCATCGTGCTGTTTGCCCAGCATAAAGCTAATAAGATGTCATAGCTAGAGACATGAGCCCACTTTGTTATTAGCTCATTCGACTTTTGCAGAGGGTTTGGATGGGAGACGTGTCTTCTGTTTTTACCTCTGATTATGTTTATGTCTTTCCAGGCTTTGCTGAGGGATGTGTGTTTGTTCAGGCTGTTGACATATGTCTCCCATGCATTTTGTCTGAGTTCGTTTACACGTTCCCTGACAGCAGCAAGGGAAGCTTGATACAAGTGTAACATTTGAGGTGTTCTACATTGTCTGTAACCCTTACCCACCCTCCTGACCCTAGCCCTGAGTTTTTTCAGCTCAGGGTCATTATAGCACTGCTGTTGCCTGTTCCCATTATGCTGACCACGTTTTCTCCTTTTTTTGGTGGAGGCATTGTTGGTGAAGTATACATAAGTCCTATCTATCAGATCGTCATGGAAACTTTGGTAGTTGTCAGGCTTGTAGTCCTTGTACCAGTCATGGATGAAGTCTATGAACTGGCTTTCATGTTCTTGCTTGACTGTGATTCTACGTCTGTTGAGTTTACCACCAGTGGGGGTGTCATTGGCTACATGTATACTAGCTTGGATTGGGCTGTGGTCAGACATAAGATCAGTGACAACATCAGAGCTGTGAGTTGTGTATGATAGATTAAAGCCAATACATTTGTCTAGACCCCCGCCATAGATGTGTGTTGGTTCATTATTACCTATAATTTGAACATCTTCATATGCGCTGAGAAGTGAGATAAGTCTCCTACCATTGGTGTTAGTGGTGGAGTCACCTAATTTCTTGTGTCTAGTATTCAGGTCACCCATTAGGACAGTGGGCTCAGTGTGTAAAAAGTCTGGGAGATCTGTGTATTGAAGCTGATCTGAGGGAGCATAGGCGTTTAGCACGTTGAGTGTGGAGTTGCCCAGGTGGATAGTGATCCCATGGTACTGAAGGTTGGTAGTCTTTTGGATACAAGAGGTACATGCGGGAGTGACTTCTTAACATACATCAAACATGTGTGAGTAGAACTAGGATCATAATACACATAATTGGGCAGACTGGGTGGGGGCTTACCATTAGGTGTGAGACACTCCTGCAGACACACAATATCGATGTCCTTAGTCACAACTTTGTGGTGTAGGTCAGGGTATCGTTTTCTAAGGGATGAGATGTTCCAACTCATCACCTTCACCGCTCTGTATCTTTGCCTGGTATTAACACTGGCCATTATGAAATGTATTTGGAATTTTGTCTGGTATTAACACTGACCATTATGAAATGTATTTGGAAAGAAGCAAAAGGCACTGTATGATACTGTTCTTTTCTGCGAGGCCTGTCCCTTCGGCAGGCAGTAGGCCAGTTAACCTTTTGGAAACATTTCTGGAGCACGTACGGCTCAACAATTGTTGTATTTCATTGGCAGACAACAACACACTTTGGTTACACTCGACATCACCACCATTTTCTGTTTGTGCTTGTTCATCTTCACTGACCATGTCCACAGAGGCATCAGTAGAACTGTTACCAGTATCACTATTTTCCTCTGCGTGGACACTAGTTCCTGGTGGGTCTTGAGTTTCCACATCTGGTACTGACATCTGAATGTCTTCAGTTTGACTGTAATTTTTCCGAAGTTGCTGCACTGTGTTGGTGGTGTTTTTTTCCTTTAGTGTATCACAGAGGCTCCCAAACATTTCAGTTAGAGCTGTAAACTGAGCTTTGAGTTCTTTAATTTCATTTTTCAAATCATTGATCTCTTCACGATGTGCATGGAGTGTGTTGGCAGCTACCTGTTGTGTCGGTATGTCTGTGTTGCCCCATGCTGATCTTTCGATGACTGCTGGTGATGATCCTGGAGCTTTGGTGGGGAGGGCAGGCCAGGGGTTGGCCGTAGGGAGTACCCTAGCAGCATTAGTGTTTCTTGAGACCTGCCTGGGTGGCGGGTCTGGGCGCTGAAGGGGTGTAGGAGCTCTAGAACAGTTAGGGTGCCATACAGGAACTCCAACTGTTTTGCAGTTAATACACTTCTGTTGGATGACACCCCCTTGAGCAACTGTATCTCTGCAAACCTGTGTTGCATGTTGCCTTGAGCAGAGACCACACCACGGCTTAGTCGAGGGGCATAACCGGGCCACATGGCCCCAGTGCTGACAGTTGTAACACCTCCGGTTAGGGGGCTGATAGAGTGTTACCTTCAGAGTCCGATAGGCACCACGGACTCGAATGGTCTTGGGTGGGTCTTCCGAGCCAGCCCAGTCTGCAATGACTGCATTCTTGCCCCTGAGTCGCTTCGTCCTTCTGATGTAGGGATGGGCTTCTAGTAGTGTAGGGGTCTGGTACTGGTCCTGGTCGAGCCCTATGATTATTATGGTTTTCTTGCTCCATGGTTGGGATGATTGTTCCATGGTTATTCCCCTTATGCTGTTGGTGAGGAGATCCTGTATGACTGCTGGGTCGTTTCTAATCAGAACATGATCTTGTGTACCGACTCTGAACTGAAACTCAGCCTCTGGGTGTTTGTCTTCTGCATCGTTCAGCCAGAGATACTTGTCTTCAGGTGATGTACCTTCAGGGAAGTATAATCTTACTCTCATGGGGGTTTGTGGTTGTAGTTGATTGTCTCTACGTCTTTCTGCCTTTTCGGCCTTCCGCTTGTTCCTGGACTGAACTAGTTGAAAGCCATCTTCTCCGTTGGTGTCAAGGTCAACACCACAGTCGCCTGGCTCACTCAGTGCATCAGGAGAGTTAAAGCGAGCAGCTGGGTCTCCAGTCAACTCAGACATGGTGGAGTTACAGGGCTCGACTTATATGCCTACGTCAGAGGGCCGAGGACTGCTTGGCACTCCTAGGAAGTCAGCGGTGGTTGGGGGGCGTAACCCTCTTAGAGGACAAAGGAGATTGGCATCTACTGTACAGCGTATTAGCGGTGTGAGGGGAGGCCATGAGCGGGCCTCCCGCGGAGGGAGTGTGGTGTCGGGGGGACTAAGGTAACAGGAGTTTTCTCAGTTTATAAACACTTTTATTACACTACACTTGTTCTTAATAGCATGTCTGTTTTTCTGGTTAGATACAGTATCAAAGTCAATTTTAGTTTCAAAAGAACTAACCAGCTTGGCACACTATGAGGACGGGGGTTTGTGTGAACAAACCCTCACTACATGGCCGAGCGTGACCACAAGGGTATAGGCCTTGCCTCGCGGGCACCTACACCTACACACGACACAGTGCTCAACACACGGTAGTTCACTTGTTATACAGGCAACATATTTGCAGTTGTTGACCTATCCCCACCCTACTGGGTGGTGTTGTGTTATTTCGAAGTCAAGTGTGAAGCCGACCCACTGTTGTTCTCAGAGTGGACTGATTAGCACCTCCTTGTCAGGAGATGGCGGTCAGTACCCAGCGGTGCTTATCTCACTGGCGGGTCACGGCTCTCACTGGTACTGTCTAGTACTGAATTCACTGGCTTAAACACTGTTCTTAACTGTTCAACACTGGTTCCACTTCTTTCCGAAACGAAATGTCACTTTTGATTATGTTGATATCCCGGTGGTGAGGATGGGTCGGGGAGAGGGACTTGGGGAATGGGCCGACATGGCCAAGGGTGAGAGCTGCTCAGCAGGAGCAGCGCCTAAATAGGTCTTGACCCTACGGTGGGTCAGGTCACTAGAGATTGGCATGAGGAGGGGAGGGGGTGAGATTGGGGGAAGGAGGGGGAGGGTGTGAGATTGGGAAGGAGGGGAGGGGGGGCGTGAGGTAGGTATGGGGAGAGGAGGGGCGTGAGATTGGGAAAGCAGGGGGGGAGGTAGGGGGTATGGGGAGGGGGGGGGGTGTGGGATTGGGGGGCGAGTGGGGAGGGGGGGGCGGGAGGATGGGGCGGGAGGCGTGAGGTGGGCAGGGGGGGGAGGGGGGGGGCGTGAGGTAGGCATGGGAGGGGGCGTGAGGTAGGGCATGGGGAGGGGGGAGGGGGGCGTGGGAGGGGCGTGGAGGTAGGCATGGGAGGGGAGGGGGCGTGAGGTAGGCATGGGGAGGGGGAGGTGGAGGTAGGCATGGGGGGGAGGGGAGGGGGCGTGAGGTTGGTACGGGGGGGGGAGGGGGGAGGTAGGTGGGTGAGGGGGACGGAGGTAGGTACGGGAGGGGAGGGGGGGGGTGAGGTGGCATGGGAGGGGGGAGGAGGTGCAGGTTGGTACGGGAGGGGGAGGGGGCGTGGGAGTAGGCAGGGGGAGGGGGGAGGAGGTATGGGGTAGGGGGGCGTGGGGAGGGATGGAGGGGAGGGGGGGGGCGGGAGATGGGGAGGGGAGGGAGGGGCGGGAGGTGGCATGGGAGGGGAGGGGGGGTGGAGGTAGGCATGGGGAGTGGAGGGGGGGTGGGAGGTAGGTACGGGGGAGGGGGAGGGGGCGGGAGGGGGGCGTGAGGTAGGTGGGAGGGGCGTGAGGTAGGGGGAGGGAGGCGTGCAGGTAGGGTATGGGGAGGGGAGGGGGAAGGGCAGGTAGGGAGGGGGAGGGTGGGTGGAGGTAGGCATGGGAGGGGGGAGGGGGGTGGAAGTAGGCATGGGAGGGGGAGGGGGGGGGGGCGGGGAGAGGGGGGGCGTGAGGTGGTGGTACGGGAGGGAGGGGGGCGGGAGGCAGGATGGGGTACGGAGGGGACGGGGGGGAGGGGGCGTGAGGTAGGCAGGGGGCGGGGAGGGGAGGGGGTGAGGTAGGTGATGGAGTGGAGGGGGCGTTAGGTAGGCATGGGAGGGGAGGGGGGCGTGACGGGTAGGGGAGGGGCCTGTGGTAGGTACTGGAGGGGAAGGGCGTGAGGTAGGTACGGGGAGGGGGAGGGGGGCCTATGGTAGGTACGGGGACGGGGAGGGGTGGCGTGAGTTAGGTACGAGGAGGGGGAGTGGGGCGTGAGGTAGGTTCTGGGAGCGGGAGGGGTGGCGTGATGCCATATGAAAAATGTATATATATACTGATGTTATAGTTATCTCGGTCAGACTGTAACATTTACTCGCCAAAACCCAAGACCCCTTGACAAGACCTCCACCATCACCTGCCCATTTAAGACTCATCCTGCCTGGAAGACGGTCCTCAAAGTCTAAAACGTGCAGAAGATCTTGTAGTTAGTGTCTTGCTCGGCCTTCTGGAGCCAGGGAGGAGAATGCTAGCTAATTAACAGACCTCCTGGGACTTACACCAGCAAACTAATGGACACTTCCGGAGAGAGAGAGAGAGAGATAGATCACGTCAAGGATGGTGTGAATAATATTGTGTTTAAAGTATTCACATATCACTTAACATATGTATTGTTGATGTTAATATAAAAAATTAGCCAAGAATCAAGTTATTTTCACTGTTCAGAAAGTTGAGTTTAACTATTTCAATCTTAAGCATTTGATAGTAAACTGTTAAACACATTCGTCAATTCGCTTAGAGAGAAAAGAAGAGGAAGAAAGAACTGAGAGAGTTAGTCTTTCTCCTAACAAGGTTCGCTTCTGTCTCGTGAAGGTGTTAAGTTACCTGCTGGGGGGGAGGGAGAGACCCGTCCTGCGTCTGTTTGTTGGTTCATCCTGTATGTCTGTTTTCGACGAGGGTAACTTAAGACAATGGCTACCAGAATAATATATTAACCTCGACACAAAACTTCAATGTTCATTCATTTTGTTTTAATTTACAGGATGGAAAAGTGATTTGTCAGAGTAAAACTTGTGTTGACATAAAAGGGAATATATTTACCTTGTCGCCGAATGGGAGAGAAGACCGTGTGCAAGTTTCATTCGCGCGTACGTAAATCTCTCTCTCTCTCTCTCTCTCTCTCTCTCTCTCTCTCTCATCAACGCCTAGCCCCGCGTCTCAACCCTCTCACAACCTGCCAGGCCTGACTTTGTACACCTGGCCGAGTCAGTCACCATTTCTCAGGTGTTGTGTGTCGCCTCTGCTGCTGGACTCTTTCACTAACACTCTCAACTGCCTCACAACTTGCTGCCGCGTCTTGAAACTTGTGAAATGCTGGTTCCCCCCCCCCACCCGCTCTCTTTCTCTCTCTCTCTCTCTCTGCCCTTTTTAATTTTCTTCTTGTTTCTCTTAATTATCACATCATCTTTTTTATTCAGTTTCTTCTAATTCTCTCTTTCCATTAATTGTGGAGAGAGAGAGAGAGAGAGAGAGTGTGTGTGTGATGACCACTAATAATAACTCGTTATCGCCAACTCTCCACTGTCAGGTGGCCAATCTACCTCCTCTCAATTACCACTCTTGATGTTCAGTCTGGTAAAAAACACTTTCCCAGCCAATCACAATGTATTATGCTGCTGCTGTGTGTGTGTGTGTGTGTGTGTGTGTGTGTGTGTGTGTGTGTGTGTGTGTGTGTGTGTGTGTGTGTGTGTGTGTGTGTGTGTGTGAACAAAACAATATTAAGTACACCAGGCCAACAGTCTGCTTCACCATCCATTTAGAGCTTAGCGGATAGAGTTGGTGTGATCAGCAGAATGTGTTACTGAGGGCAGCACCAGGCGGGACACAGTGTTTGGCAGACAACATTACCTGGTGGTCATTATGATCATCACAGATAATCCAGGAAATCCCTTTACAAGTCGAGAGCATTATGTTTCATCGGATTTATTTCTCACACGGGATTATGTAAAATGTGTAAAAATGCCAGAATAATATCTATCTATCTATCTATCTATCTATCTATCTATCTATCTATCTATCTATCTATGTATCTATCTATATATATATATATATATATATATATATATATATATATATATATATATATATATATATATATATATATATATATATATATATATATATATATATATATATATATATATATATATATAAATACATTGTGGAACCCTGTATGGTTAATCAAGAAAGACGAGGAAACCGTAAATATTAGATGTGAGCGATTATTTGAATCATGAGGTTTTATTACTTGCGTGTTGACACTGGCTGTGAACTGTTGGGAGTCAGAGTTAGAAATAAATATGGATTCAGGAAATGGTTCCATTTATGACTTGTCGAATGATAAAAAAGGAGCTGAAGAACCTGTAAAAAATTTCCTGTAACTTTACATATAGTTCTCTTAAGCTGTGTATTGCCTCTGTGTGTTATGGTAGTTCTCCTCACAGCAGTGAACAAAAGGGTGAATAAAATTGGCGGGAAAAGAACTTGTCATAAATGATTTCTGACAAGAGACTGGTATAAATCATGTTATAAATGTCAAAACTGTCATAATGAAATCACAAACGTTACAAAAATTAAATACAAGTGAAAACCATGAAAATACCATTGACTAAAGCTGTTTCAAGTTAAGTTCTTATGCAGCATTGTGTTTAGGTCAGATATGGAAAACTAAAACTAAAATAAAGCTTCACTTTATATGTTGGCAGGAAACAATATTATCTATTATACTCGACACAGCTTACTTTAACAGTTCTTACCTCTACATGGTGAATATGTCTGCATACATCAATAGCATATAATGACAAATATATTATATAAGATAACTTTGACAAACAACCTGATTAATATTATACAATGATAGTAAAACCTTTTGGGTTTTTGACACATTAACACCTTTATAATATATGTCCAAACCTGAACACTTATTAGAGTCATTTTGTATACCTGTGATTATTAATTATATTTATTA
>NW_024748910.1:0-13340 GCF_018991925.1 Homarus americanus
TCTCAGAAAATTGGACTCGGATTTTTTATTGGGAGAAATCATTTTTCTTAGCAAGGTTATGGGAGAGGTGTGAATTTCTTATAGAATGTTCACATATCACTGGAGAGTGCGAAAATCACGATGAATCTTTCCTCGAAGGATTCATCTCAGAAAATTGGACTAGGATTTTTTTCTTAGCAAGGTTATGGGAGAGGTGTGAATTTCTTATAGAATGTTCACATATCACTGGAAAATGCGAAAATCACGATGAATCTTTCCTCGAAGGATTCATCTCAGAAAATTGGACTCGGATTCTTTTTGGGAGAAATCATTTTTCTTAGCAAGGTTATGGGAGAGGTGTGAATTTCTTATTGAATGTTCACATATTACTGGAGAGTGCAAGCTCTTGACAGAATCTTTCCTGTTAAGTTCATCTTCGAAAAGAAGACGGATAGGGGTTTTTTTAGAATCATTTTTTCTTAGCAAATTTATGGGAGAGGTGTGAATTTCTTATAGAATGTTCACATAACACTGGAGAGTGCGAAAATCACGATGAATCTTTCCTCGAATGATTCATCTCAGAAAATTGGACTCGGATTTTTTTTGGGAGAAATCATTTTTTCTTGGCAAGGTTATGGGAGAGGTGTGAATTTTTTAAAGAATGTTCACATATCACTGGAGAGTGCGAAAATCACGATGAATCTTTCCTCGAAGGATTCATCTCAGAAAATTGGACTCGGGTTTTTTTGGGGAGAAATCATTTTTTCTTAGCAAGGATATGGGAGAGGTGTGAATTTCTTATAGAATGTTCACATATGACTGGAGAGTGCGAAAATCACGATGAATCTTTCCTCGAAGGATTCATCTCAGAAAATTGGACTCGGATATTTTTCTTAGCAAGGATATGGGAGAGGTGTGAATTTCTTATAGAATGTTCACATATCACTGGAGAGTGCGAAAATCACGATGAATCTTTCCTCGAATGATTCATCTCAGAAAATTGGACTCGGATTTTTTTTGGAAGAAATCATTTTTTCTGAGCAAGGTTACGGGAGAGGTGTGAATTTCATATAGAATGTTCACATATCACTGGAGAGTGCGAAAATCACGATGAATCTTTCCTCGAAGGATTCATCTCAGAAAATTGGACTCGATTTTTTTGGGGAGAAATCATTTTTCTTAGCAAGGTTATGGGAGAGGTGTGAATTTCTTATAGAATGTTCACATATCACTGGAGAGTGCGAAAATCACGATGAATCTTTCCTCGAAGGATTCATCTCAGAAAATTGGACTCGGATTTTTTTGGGGAGAAATCATTTTTCTTAGCAAGGTTATGGGAGAGGTGTGAATTTCTTATAGAATGTTCACATATCACTGGAGAGTGCGAAAATTACGATGAATCTTTCCTCGAATGATTCATCTCAGAAAATTGGACTCGGATTTTTTTGGGGAGAAATCATTTTTCTTAGCAAGGTTATGGGAGAGGTGTGAATTTCTTATAGAATGTTAACATATCACTGAAAAGTGCGAAAATCACGATGAATCTTTCCTCGAAGGATTCATCTTTGAAAATTGGACTCGGATTTTTTTTGGGAGAAAATAGAATTTTTTGTTAGCAAGGATATGGGAGAAGTGTGAATTTCTTATAGAATGTTCACATATCACTGGAGAGTGCGAAAATCATGATGAATCTTTCCTCGAAGGATTCATCTCAGAAAATTGGACTCGGATTTTTATTGGGAGAAATCATTTTTTCTTAGCAAGGATATGGGAGAGGTGTGAATTTCGTATAGAATGTTCACATATGACTGGTGAGTGCGAAAATCACGATGAATCTTTCCTCGAATGATTCATCTCAGAAAATTGGACTCGGATATTTTTCTTAGCAAGGATATGGGAGAGGTGTGAATTTCTTATAGAATGTTCACATATCACTGGAGAGTGCGAAAAACACGATGAATCTTTCCTCGAAGGATTCATCTCAGAAAATTGGACTCTGATATTTTTCTTAGCAAGGTTATGGGAGAGGTGTGAATTTCTTATAGAATGTTCACATAACACTGGAGAGTGCGAAAATCACGATGAATCTTTCCTCGAAGGATTCATCTCAGAAAATTGGACTAGGATTTTTTTGGGAGAAATCATTTTTTCTTAGCAAGGTTATGGGAGAGGTGTGAATTTCTTATAGAATGTACACATATCACTGGAGAGTGCGAAAATCACGATGAATCTTTCCTCGAAGGATTCTGTCTGCGAAAAATTAGTTCAAATTTTTGAGAGGAAAGTAATTTTTCTTAGCAAGGTTATGGGAGAGGTGTGAATTTCTTATAGAATGTTCACATATCACTATAGAGAGCGAAAATCACGATGAATCTTTCCTCGCAGAATTCATCTCAGAAAATTGGACTCGGATTTTTTTTTGTGAGAAATCATTTTTTCTTAGCAAGTTTATGGGAGAGGTGTGAATTTCTTATAGAATGTTTACATATCTCTGGAGAGTGCGAAAATCACGATGAATCGTTCCTCGAATGATTCATCTCAGAAAATTGGACTCGGATTTTTTGGGGAGAAATCATTTTTTCTTAGCAAGGTTATGGGAGAGGTGTGAATTTCTTATAGAATGTTCACATATGACTGCAGAGTGCGAAAATCACGATGAATCTTTCCTCGAAGGATTCATCTCAGAAAATTGGACTCGGATATTTTTCTTAGCAAGGATATGGGAGAGGTGTGAATTTCTTATAGAATGTTCACATATCACTGGAGAGTGCGAAAATCATGATGAATCTTTCCTCGAAGGATTCATCTCAGAAAATTGGACTCGGATTTTTTTCTTAGCAAGCATATGGGAGAGGTGTGAATTTCTTATAGAATGTTCACATATCACTGGAGAGTGCGAAAATCACGATGAATCTTTCCTCGAATGATTCATCTCAGAAAATTGGACTCGGATTTTTTTGGGAGAAATCATTTTTTCTTAGCAAGGTTATGGGAGAGGTGTGAATTTCTTATAGAATGTTCACATATCACTGGGGAGTGCGAAAATCACGATGAATCTTTCCTCGAAGGATTCATCTCAAAAAATTGAACTAGGGTTTTTTTGGGGAGAAATCATTTTTTCTTAGCAAGGTTATGGGAGAGGTGTGAATTTCTTATTGAATGTTCACATATCACTGGAGAGTGCGAAAATCACGATGAATCTTTCCTCGAAGGATTCATCTCAGAAAATTGGACTCGGATTTTTTTCTTAGCAAGGATATGGGAGAGGTGTGAATTTCTTATAGAATGTTCACAAATCACTGGAGAGTGCGAAAATCACGATGAATCTTTCCTAGAATGATTCATCTCAGAAAATTGGACTCGGATTTTTTGGGGAGAAATCATTTTTTCTTAGCAAGGTTATGGGAGAGGTGTGAATTTCTTATAGAATGTTCACATATCACTGGAGAGTGCGAAAATCACGATGAATCTTTCTTGAAGGATTCATCTCAGAAAATTGGACTAGGATTTTTTGGGGGATAAATCATTTTTTCTTAGCAAGGTTATGGGAGAGGTGTGAATTTCTTATAGAATGTTCACATATCACTGGAGAGTGCGAAAATCACGATGAATCTTTCCTCGAATGATTCATCTTAGAAATTTGGACTCGAATTTTTTTGGGGAGAAATCATTTTTTCTTAGCAAGGTTATGGGAGAGGTGTGAATTTCTTATAGAATGTTCACATATCACTATAGAGAGCGAAAATCACGATGAATCTTTCCTCGCAGGATTCATCTCAGAAAATTGGACTCGGATTTTTTTTTGTGAGAAATCATTTTTTCTTAGCAAGTTTATGGGAGAGGTGTGAATTTCTTATAGAATGTTTACATATCTCTGGAGAGTGCGAAAATCACGATGAATCGTTCCTCGAATGATTCATGTCAGAAAATTGGACTCGGATTTTTTTGGGGAGAAATCATTTTTTCTTAGCAAGGTTATGGGAGAGGTGTGAATTTCTTATAGAATGTTCACATATGACTGGAGAGTGCAAAAATCACTATGAATCTTTCCTCGAAGGATTCATCTCAGAAAATTGGACTCGGATATTTTTCTTAGCAAGGATATGGGAGAGGTGTGAATTTCTTATAGAATGTTCACATATCACTGGAGAGTGCGAAAATTACGATGAATCTTTCCTCGAAGGATTCATCTCAGAAAAGTGGACTCGGATTTTTTTCTTAGCAAGCATATGGGAGAGGTGTGAATTTCTTATAGAATGTTCACATATCACTGGAGAGTGCGAAAATCGATAATCTTCTAGAATGATTCATCTCGAAAATGGACTCGGATTTTTTGGAAAATCATTTTCTATAGTTGGAAGTGGAGTACTATGAGATGTTCATATCACTGGAAGTGCAGCATCACGATGAATCTTTCCTCCAGAAAGGATTCATCTCAAAAAAAAGTGAACCTAGGGTTTTTTGGGAGAAATCATTTTTTCTTAGCAAGGGTTACAGGAAAGTCTTCGTTCTTGACTAGAATGTTCACATATCACTGGAAGTGAAAATCGATGAATCTTTCCTCGAAGGATTCATCTCAGAAAAGTGGACTCGGATTTTTTTCTTAGCAAGCATATGGGAGAGGTGTGAATTTCTTATAGAATGTTCACATATCACTGGAGAGTGCGAAAATCACAACGAATCTTTCCTCGAATGATTCATCTCAGAAAATTGGACTCGGATTTTTTTGGGAGAAATCAATTTTTCTTAGCAAGGTTATGGGAGAGGTGTGAATTTCTTATAGAATGTTCACATATCACTGGAGAGTGCGAAAATCACGATGAATCTTTCCTCGAAGGATTCATCTCAGAAAATTGGACTAGGGTTTTTTTTGGGGAGAAATCACTTTTTCTTAGCAAGGTTATGGGAGAGGTGTGAATTTCTTATAGGATGTTCACATATCACTGGAGAGTGCGAAAATCACGATGAATCTTTCCTCGAAGGATTCATCTCAGAAAATTGGACTCGGATATTTTTCTTAGCAAGGATATGGGAGAGGTGTGAATTTCTTATAGAATGTTCACAAATCACTGGAGAGTGCGAAAATCACGATGAATCTTTCCTCGAATGATTCATCTCAGAAAATTGGACTCGGATTTTTTGGGGAGAAATCATTTTTTCTTAGCAAGGTTATGGGAGAGGTGTGAATTTCTTATAGAATGTTCACATATCACTGGAGAGTGCAAAAATCACGATGAATCTTTCCTCGAAGGATTCATCTCAGAAAAATTGGACTCGGATTTTTTTGGGGAGAAATCATTTTTTCTTAGCAAGGTTATGGGAGAGGTGTGAATTTCTTATTGAATGTTCACATATCACTGGAGTGTGCGAAAATCACGATGAATCTTTTCTCGAAGGATTCATCTCAGAAAATTGGACTCGGATTTTTTTCTTAGCAAGGATATGGGAGAGGTGTGAATTTCTTATAGAATGTTCACATATCACTGGAGAGTGCGAAAATCACGATGAATCTTTCCTCGAATGATTCATCTCAGAAAATTGGACTCGGATTTTTTTGGGAGAAATCATTTTTTCTTAGCAAGGTTATGGGAGAGGTGTGAATTTCTTATAGAATGTTCACATATCACTGGAGAGTGCGAAAATAACGATGAATCTTTCTTCGTAGGATTCATCTCAGAAAATTGGAATAGGGTTTTTTTTTGGGAGAAATCGTTTTTTCTTAGCAAGGTTATGGGAGAGGTGTGAATTTCTTATAGAATGTTCACATAACACTGGAGAGTGCGAAAATCACGATGAATCTTTCCTCGAATGATTCATCTCAGAAAATTGGACTCGGATTTTTTTTGGGAGAAATCATTTTTTCTTAGCAAGGTTATGGGAGAGGTGTGAATTTCTTAAAGAATGTTCACATATCACTGGAGAGTGCGAAAATCACGATGAATCTTTCCTCGAAGGATTCATCTCAGAAAATTGGACTCGGATATTTTTCTTAGCAAGGATATGGGAGAGGTGTGAATTTCTTATAGAATGTTCACAAATCACTGGAGAGTGCGAAAATCACGATGAATCTTTCCTCGAATGATTCATCTCAGAATATTGGACTCGTATTTTTTGGGGAGAAATCATTTTTTCTTAGCAAGGTTATGGGAGAGGTGTGAATTTCTTATAGAATGTTCACATATCACTGGAGAGTGTGAAAATCACGATGAATCTTTCCTCGAAGGATTCATCTCAGAAAATTGGACTCGGATATTTTTCTTAGCAAGGATATGGGAGAGGTGTGAATTTCTTATAGAATGTTCACATATCACTGGAGAGTGCGAAAATCACGATGAATCTTTCCTCGAAGGATTCATCTCAGAAAATTGGACTAGGATTTTTTTGGGAGAAATCATTTTTTCTTAGCAAGGTTATGGGAGAGGTGTGAATTTCTTATAGAATGTTTACATATCTCTGGAGAGTGCGAAAATCACGATGAATCTTTCCTCGAATGATTCATTTCAATGGACTAGGATTTTTTGGGGAGAAATCATTTTTATGAGTTATGGGAGAGGTGTGAATTTCTGTATAGGGTGTTCACATATCACTGGAGAGTGCAAGCGCGGTGAATCTTTCCTCGTGAGGATTCATCTCAGAAAATTGGACTAGGGTTTTTATTGGGAGAAATCATTTTTTCTTAGCAAATTTATGGGAGAGGTGTGAATTTCTTATAGAATGTTCACATAACACTGGAGAGTGCGAAAATCACGATGAATCTTTCCTCGAATGATTCATCTCAGAAAATTGGACTCGGATTTTTTTTGGGAGAAATCATTTTTTCTTAGCAAGGTTATGGGAGAGGTGTGAATTTTTTAAAGAATGTTCACATATCACTGGAGAGTGCGAAAATCACGATGAATCTTTCCTCGAAGGATTCATCTCAGAAAATTGGACTCGGGTTTTTTTGGGGAGAAATCATTTTTTCTTAGCAAGGATATGGGAGAGGTGTGAATTTCTTATAGAATGTTCACATATGACTGGAGAGTGCGAAAATCATGATGAATCTTTCCTCGAAGGATTCATCTCAGAAAATTGGACTCGGATATTTTTCTTAGCAAGTATATGGGAGAGGTGTGAATTTCTTATAGAATGTTCACATATCACTGAAGAGTGCGAAAATCACGATGAATCTTTCCTCGAATGATTCATCTCAGAAAATTGGACTCTGATTTTTTTGGAAGAAATCATTTTTTCTTAGCAAGGTTATGGGAGAGGTGTGAATTTCTTATAGAATGTTCACATATCACTGGAGAGTGCGAAAATCACGATGAATCTTTCCTCGAAGGATTCATCTCAGAGAATTGGACTAGGGTTTTTTTTGGGAGAAATCATTTTTTCTTAGCAAGGTTATGGGAGAGGTGTGAATTTCTTATAGAATGTTCACATAACACTGGAGAGTGCGAAAATCACGATGAATCTTTCCTAGAATGATTCATCTCAGAAAATTGGACTCGGATTTTTTTTGGGAGAAATCATTTTTTCTTAGTAAGGTTATGGGAGAGGTGTGAATTTCTTAAAGAATGTTCACATATCACTGGAGAGTGCGAAAATCACGATGAATCTTTCCTCGAAGGATTCATCTCAGAAAATTGGACTCGGATTTTTTTGAGGAGAAATCATTTTTTCTTAGCAAGGATATGGGAGAGGTGTGAATTTCTTATAGAATGTTCACATATCACTGGAGAGTGCGAAAATCATGATGAATCTTTCCTCGAAGGATTCATCTCAGAAAATTGGACTCGGATTTTTATTGGGAGAAATCATTTTTTCTTAGCAAGGATATGGGAGAGGTGTGAATTTCGTATAGAATGTTCACATATGACTGGAGAGTGCGAAAATCACGATGAATCTTTCTTCGAAGGATTCATCTCAGAAAATTGGACTCGGATATTTTTCTTAGCAAGGATATGGGAGAGGTGTGAATTTCTTATAGAATGTTCACATATCACTGGAGAGTGCGAAAAACATGATGAATCTTTCCTCGAAGGATTCATCTCAGAAAATTGGACTCGGATATTTTTCTTAGCAAGGTTATGGGAGAGGTGTGAATTTCTTATAGAATGTTCACATAACACTGGAGAGTGCGAAAATCACGATGAATCTTTCCTCGAATGATTCATCTCAGAAAATTGGACTCGGATTTTTTTTGGGAGAAATAAATTTTTTTTAAGCAAGGTTATGGGAGAGGTGTGAATTTCTTAAAGAATGTTCACATATCACTGGAGAGTGCGAAAATCACGATGAATCTTTCCTCGAAGGATTCATCTCAGAAAATTGGACTCGGATTTTTTTGGGGAGAAATCATTTTTTCTTAGCAAGGATATGGGAGAGGTGTGAATTTCGTATAGAATGTTCACATATCACTGGAGAGTGCGAAATTCACGATGAATCTTTCCTCGAAGGATTCATCTCAGAAAATTGGACTCGGATTTTTTTGGGGAGAAATCATTTTTTCTTAGCAAGGATATGGGAGAGGTGTGAATTTCTTATAGAATGTTCACATATCACTGGAGAGTGCGAAAATCACGATGAATCTTTCCTCGAATGATTCATCTCAGAAAATTGGACTCGGATTTTTTTGGGAGAAATCAATTTTTCTTAGCAAGGTTATGGGAGAGGTGTGAATTTCTTATAGAATGTTCACATATCACTGGAGAGTGCGAAAATCACGATGAATCTTTCCTCGAAGGATTCATCTCAGAAAATTGGACTAGGGTTTTTTTTTGGGAGAAATCATTTTTTCTTAGGAAGGTTATGGGAGAGGTGTGAATTTCTTATAGAATGTTCACATATCACTGGAGAGTGCGAAAATCACGATGAATCTTTCCTCGAAGGATTCATCCCAGAAAATTGGACTCGGATATTTTTCTTAGCAAGGATATGGGAGAGGTGTGAATTTCTTATAGAATGTTCACAAATCACTGGAGAGTGCGAAAATCACGATGAATCTTTCCTCGAATGATTCATCTCAGAAAATTGGACTCGGATTTTTTGGGGAGAAATCATTTTTTCTTAGCAAGGTTATGGGAGAGGTGTGAATTTCTTATAGAATGTTCACATATCACTGGAGAGTGCGAAAATCATGATGAATCTTTCCTCGAAGGATTCATCTCAGAAAATTGGACTCGGATTTTTTTCTTAGCAAGCATATGGGAGAGGTGTGAATTTCTTATAGAATGTTCACATATCACTGGAGAGTGCGAAAATCACGATGAATCTTTCCTCGAATGATTCATCTCAGAAAATTGGACTCGGATTTTTTTGGGAGAAATCATTTTTTCTTAGCAAGGTTATGGGAGAGGTGTGAATTTCTTATAGAATGTTCACATATCACTGGAGAGTGCGAAAATCACGATGAATCTTTCCTCGAAGGATTCATCTCAGAAAATTGGACTAGGATTTTTTTGGGAGAAATCATTTTTTCTTAGCAAGGTTATGGGAGAGGTGTGAATTTCTTATAGAATGTTCACATATCACTGGAGAGTGCGAAAATCACGATGAATCTTTCCTCGAAGGATTCATCTCAGAAAAATTGGACTCGGATTTTTTTGGGGAGAAATCATTTTTTCTTAGCAAGGTTATGGGAGAGGTGTGAATTTCTTATTGAATGTTCACATATCACTGGAGTGTGCGAAAATCACGATGAATCTTTCCTCGAAGGATTCATCTCAGAAAATTGGACTCGGATTTTTTTCTTAGCAAGGATATGGGAGAGGTGTGAATTTCTTATAGAATGTTCACATATCACTGGAGAGTGCGAAAATCACGATGAATCTTTCCTCGAATGATTCATCTCAGAAAATTGGACTCGGATTTTTTTGGGAGAAATCATTTTTTCTTAGCAAGGTTATGGGAGAGGTGTGAATTTCTTATAGAATGTTCACATATCACTGGAGAGTGCGAAAATAACGATGAATCTTTCCTCGTAGGATTCATCTCAGAAAATTGGACTAGGGTTTTTTTTGGGAGAAATCATTTTTTCTTAGCAAGGTTATGGGAGAGGTGTGAATTTCTTATAGAATGTTCACATAACACTGGAGAGTGCGAAAATCACGATGAATCTTTCCTCGAATGATTCATCTCAGAAAATTGGACTCGGATTTTTTTTGGGAGAAAACATTTTTTCTTAGCAAGGTTATGGGAGAGGTGTGAATTTCTTAAAGAATGTTCACATATCACTGGAGAGTGCGAAAATCACGATGAATCTTTCCTCGAAGGATTCATCTCAGAAAATTGGACTCGGATATTTTTCTTAGCAAGGATATGGGAGAGGTGTGAATAACTTATAGAATGTTCACAAATCACTGGAGAGTGCGAAAATCACGATGAATCTTTCCTCGAATGATTCATCTCAGAATATTGGACTCGTATTTTTTGGGGAGAAATCATTTTTTCTTAGCAAGGTTATGGGAGAGGTGTGAATTTCTTATAGAATGTTCACATATCACTGGAGAGTGCGAAAATCACGATGAATCTTTCCTCGAAGGATTCATCTCAGAAAATTGGACTAGGATTTTTTTGGGAGAAATCATTTTTTCTTAGCAAGGTTATGGGAGAGGTGTGAATTTCTCATAGAATGTTCACATATCACTGGAGAGTGCGAAAATCATGATGAATCTTTCCTCGAAGGATTCATTTCAGAAAATTGGACTAGGATTTTTTTGGGAGAAATCATTTTTCCTTAGCAAGTTTATGGGAGAGGTGTGAATTTCTTATAGAATATTCACATATCACTGGAGAGTGCGAAAATCACGATGAATCTTTCCTCGAATGATTCATCTCAGAAAATTGGACTCGGATTTTTTTGGGAGAAATCATTTTTTCTTAGCAAGGTTATGGGAGAGGTGTGAATTTCTTATAGAATGTTCACATATCACTGGAGAGTGCGAAAATCACGATGAATCTTTCCTCGAAGGATTCATCTCAGAAAAATTGGACTCGGATTTTTTTGGGGAGAAATCATTTTTTCTTAGCAAGGTTATGGGAGAGGTGTGAATTTCTTATAGAATGTTCACATATCACTGGAGAGTGCGAAAATAACGATGAATCTTTCCTCGTAGGATTCATCTCAGAAAATTGGACTAGGGTTTTTTTTGGGAGAAATCATTTTTTCTTAGCAAATTTATGGGAGAGGTGTGAATTTCTTATAGAATGTTCACATAACACTGGAGAGTGCGAAAATCACGATGAATCTTTCCTCGAAGGATTCATCTCAGAAAATTGGACTCGGATATTTTTCTTAGCAAGGATATGGGAGAGGTGTGAATTTCTTATAGAATGTTCACAAATCACTGGAGAGTGCGAAAATCACGATGAATCTTTCCTCGAATGATTCATCTCAGAATATTGGACTCGTATTTTTTGGGGAGAAATCATTTTTTCTTAGCAAGGTTATGGGAGAGGTGTGAATTTCTTATAGAATGTTCACATATCACTGGAGAGTGCGAAAATCACGATGAATCTTTCCTCGAAGGATTCATCTCAGAAAATTGGACTCGGATATTTTTCTTAGCAAGGATATGGGAGAGGTGTGAATTTCTTATAGAATGTTCACATATCACTGGAGAGTGCGAAAATCACGATGAATCTTTCCTCGAAGGATTCATCTCAGAAAATTGGACTAGGATTTTTTTGGGAGAAATCATTTTTTCTTAGCAAGGTTATGGGAGAGGTGTGAATTTCTCATAGAATGTTCACATATCACTGGAGAGTGCGAAAATCACGATGAATCTTTCCTCGAAGGATTCATTTCAGAAAATTGGACTAGGATTTTTTTGGGAGAAATCATTTTTACTTAGCAAGGTTATGAGAGAGGTGTGAATTTCTTATAGAATGTTCACATATCACTGGAGAGTGCGAAAATCACGATGAATGTTTCCTCGAAGGATTCATCTCAGAAAAATTGGACTCGTATTTTTTTGGGGAGAAATCATTTTTTCTTAGCAAGGTTATGGGAGAGGTGTGAATTTCTTATTGAATGTTCACATATCACTGGAGTGTGCGAAAATCATGATGAATCTTTCCTCGAAGGATTCATCTCAGAAAATTGGACTCGGATTTTTTTTTAGCAAGCATATGGGAGAGGTGTGAATTTCTTTTAGAATGTTCACATATCACTGGAGAGTGCGAAAATCACGATGAATCTTTCCTCGAATGATTCATCTCAGAAAATTGGACTCGGATTTTTTTGGGAGAAATCATTTTTTCTTAGCAAATTTATGGGAGAGGTGTGAATTTCTTATAGAATGTTCACATAACACTGGAGAGTGCGAAAATCACGATGAATCTTTCCTCGAATGATTCATCTCAGAAAATTGGACTCGGATTTTTTTTGGGAGAAATCATTTTTTCTTGGCAAGGTTATGGGAGAGGTGTGAATTTTTTAAAGAATGTTCACATATCACTGGAGAGTGCGAAAATCACGATGAATCTTTCCTCGAAGGATTCATCTCAGAAAATTGGACTCGGGTTTTTTTGGGGAGAAATCATTTTTTCTTAGCAAGGATATGGGAGAGGTGTGAATTTCGTATAGAATGTTCACATATCACTGGAGAGTGCGAAATTCACGATGAATCTTTCCTCGAAGGATTCATCTCAGAAAATTGGACTCGGATTTTTTTCTTAGCAAGCATATGGGAGAGGTGTGAATTTCTTATAGAATGTTCACATATCACTGGAGAGTGCGAAATGCGATGAATCTTTCCTCCCGATGATTCATCTCAGAAAATGGACTCCGGATTTTTTGGGAGAAATCATTTTTTTCTTAAGCGAGGTTATGGGAGAGGTGTGAATTTCTTACCTGGAATGTTCACATATCACTGGAAGTGCGAAAATAACGATGAATCTTTCTCGTAAGTTCATCTCAGAAAGATGGACTAGGGGTTTTTTTTGGGAGAAATCATTTTTTTCTTAGGAAATTTATGGGAGAGGTGTGAATTTCTTATAGAATGTTCACGTAACACTGGAGAGTGCGAAAATCGATGAATCTTTCCTCGAATGATTCATCTCAGAAAAGAAATGGACTCGGATTTTTGGGAGAAAATCATTTTTTTTCTTAGCAAGGTTATGGGAGAGGTGTGAATTTCTTAAAGAATGTTCACATATCACTGGAGAGTGCGAAAATCACGATGAATCTTTCCTCGAAGGATTCATCTCAGAAAATTGGACTCGGATTTTTTTGGGGAGAAATCATTTTTTCTTAGCAAGGATATGGGAGAGGTGTGAATTTCGTATAGAATGTTCACATATCACTGGAGAGTGCGAATTTCACGATGAATCTTTCCTCGAAGGATTCATCTCAGAAATTTGGACTCGGATATTTT